>NC_037678.1:33809088-34004910 GCF_003255815.1 Theropithecus gelada | reverse complement strand
TTTTTTTTTTGAGACGGAGTCTCGCTCTGTCGCCCAGGCTGGAGTGCAGTGGCCAGATCTCAGCTCACTGCAAGCTCCGCCTCCCGGGTTCACGCCATTCTCCTGCCTCAGCCTCCCGAGTAGCTGGGACTACAGGCGCCCGCCATCTCTCCCGGCTAGTTTTTTGTATTTTTTAGTAGAGACGGGGTTTCACCGTGTTCGCCAGGATGGTCTTGATCTCCTGACCTCGTGATCCACCCGTCTCGGCCTCCCAAACTGCTGGGATTACAGGCTTGAGCCACCGCGCCCGGCCGAGATGTGTAATTTATAATTGTTATGTGTTCTTGTTGAATATCTCACTTTACAAGCACAAAATGTCCCACTATTAATATTATTTGACCTGATACCAAGATAACCACAGCAGATTTCTGCAGGTAAATGTTTGTATGGTGTACTTTTTGCATCCTTTAAAACTTAACACACATGCATCTTTATTTTAAGGGAGTCTTTTTTTTTGGGGGGGGGTTCACCAATGCATTTACATTTAATATATTTGATGTTGTGTTTCTTCCGGGCTTTGTTGATCTATTCCTCCATTCTAACTTTTTATTTTATGAATAAAGTATTTCTATTGTATCATTTTACATTCAGTAGCTATTTAATTTTACATTCTGCAAGTTCAGTAGCAACCCTAGAGATTGCAACATGTAACCTTGCTTTATTAGCATCCACACTATTTTAATACATCAAGTACTATTCCTACAACACAGAACCTTGTGACAGTTTACACAATGTTCTTTGTGGTTAATTATGGTTGCTGGAGGTTGTACATGTACTTAAGTATGAATGATGAAAACCATTATTAGTGGGGGTAGAGGCCGTGTTTCTAACATCAAAGTAAATTCATGTATCCAACACATTCCCTTCTCCCTGTGCTGTGACCCTGCAGGATTTTCCAATTAATGCCTGGCAGGTCTCTGTCTTTTAAGCACCAAGAAACTGCAGAAATCTCCTTCACCTGAATTTCAGAGATTTTGCCTCATCTTTTTAGCCTCCTTCCTCATGGTTGGAATTCAGCATCTGTTTGCACAAGGACCTAGTGGAGGTTTGAAACCCTCAATCCCCCCACCCCCCTTTAGTCCTCAAGGACACCGAATTTGAATTACCCTCAAAGCTATTTCAGTATTCTTTGGCATAATCAACTGTATATTCTGTTTATCCTGTGCCGACACCTGTCCCCTCCTCCTGTCTGGCCCTTTGATGATATCTCAAATCATCCATTCTAAGCAATGCACCCTCTCCGTTTACGGAAAATCTCAGAAACCTGCAGGCTTCAGGAGGCTGCCTTAAATACAGGGAAGGGCACGAATGTGTTTAAGTTTTATCTTTGACAACAAAAGCGTCAGCATCTTCTCCCTGGACCATCTGGTGACCACTCTCACTCCTAACCCCAAATCTGACCTTAGTCATGAACACACACACACACCAAGGTCAGGTGCCCAGGCATCTGGAATCACCAAAGTATCTTCCTTCTGAGCTACCTGCCTGTGTGGCAATGCCCAGGCTGGGGATGTTTTATTCTAAAAGCCTGGTATAAAGATTGACTGGATACAAGGCCACAGGCCAAGGGAAGGGCCTCAGTCTATTGGCCCTGGAGGGAGAATGACTGCAGGAATGTCCCAGGTCTGATGTTGGTCAAACAAGGTGAGAGTGGGTGTATGGGCCAGGCTGGGGGATCAGATGGAAGGCCTGTGCCTCACGTCCACATGGGGCAGGTGCCCTGGGTTAATACTGAGCTCTTTCCAAATCCTGAACAGTGATCATCACCCGTATCCTCAGAAAGGATCCCAGAGTATTGCAGGAGCCCAAGTGGCCAGACCTAGAGCAAGAAAATCAGAAACCTGCAAGCTGGAGACCAGCAGGCATTATCATCTGGGGCTCCCGTAGGAGCTTGTGGTACCAGACCACACTGTCCACTTGACTCTGCTGCTTGTTCCAGTGCATGAGGAGGTGACCTTAACTTCCAGACAATCTGGCCAGCTGAGGGAACACGGACTGCATGGAGGACCTTGAAAGAGCTTGCAGGGCACAACCCTGCTGGCACAAAACCTGACACAGAAGGACACAGACACCCCTGCATGGTGAAGAGTGACTGACACTTGTCATTTACAAACCTCTCCTTTCGCTTATTCCCCATGTAGCAAGTAAGAGTTGCTGAGGTAGGGTTACATGGAGCCAAAAGTGAGAACTGAGATTCAGAGAGTATATGATTGCTTCAATGGACCCGGAGTAGGCATGAGATATCCCCAGTGCTGATGTGAAAAAATCTTGCCATTCTACTTACGGCGTTGCTTCTTCCAGGGCAGTAGATGTTGGCTTCTCTTCCAGGAGCTGAGCCCTTGCATCAGGCTGGACCAACAGGGGAGATACAGAGACCTGTAACCACAGGGCAGGGCAGGGCCCACCCTGGAGCGGACAAGACCTGCAAGGAAGACCTGCAGGGGCCTCAGAGGCCTGTGCTTCGGTCATGTGTCATGGCAGTGAGGAAGAGGGGACCCCAGGCAGGATGGGGACACCCATAACCCTTGTCCTTAGGACCCAAAGAGAAGGCAGAGGCGCCACAAACCTTTTTTCCTACCACATCCACAGGATGAAGGCAGAGGCACTTCATCCAAACTGACATCTACCTGTTTGCTTTCTGGGACCCGTTCTGTGAAAAAAATCTATGACAACTGTTGGAAGATGGAGAACCCTGTTCCCTGGGTCCCACAATGACCCAGAGAGTTCTGAGGCTCAGAATTTCCCCAATGTGTTACACCAAATTATCCATCCTCCCACAAAACCAGGCCAGCTGCAGCCCATGTGGTACAGGGACAATACCACACATTCTGAGACAGGTCAAGCCAGTGCTTAGAGGGGATCTGTTTTGTGAGAAGCATCTTCAGAGTGTCTAAAAGAATTACGGATGTCGGTTTTCTATCTAACCCCTGAATACAGTCAGGCACCCTGAAATCACACTGATTTAATTTTTTAGAAAGGAGCTTTTAGGTCCTGAAAAATTTGACCAGCTGGTCTGGTTATTCATGGAGTTAAGATGGCAACCGGAACCATGTCACCCCCAAGTGCACACTGCAGGTGACGGCGCAATTTCAGCTCAGTAACACCCAGCTCCAGGCCTGTCGCACTCACACTCTGCCCATCAGCCTCAGGGCAGTGTGTCCTGCACCTGATCTGTCCTCTTCCCTGACTTAAGCTGTCCTTTCTTCACTTCCCTTGATCACCCAAAATGACAAGTGTGTTCCTAGACTTGGAAAAGCAACTTCTTCCTTAATCCTTCTTCAGAAACAGGTCATTTGGAACTTGAGCAGGATTATCACAGGGCTGTTATTTCACTGATAAATTTTCTGACATTTTCTATTTCTTTGCTGTGATTTCTATTACATGTAAAGCATGTTACTTTAAAACTTTGCTGTGGGTCGAGCGCAATGGCTCACGCCTGTAATCACAACACTTTGGAAAGCAGAGGCAGATGGATTACCTGAGGTCAGGAGCTCAAGACCAGCCTGGCTAACAGGGTGAAACCCCATTTCTACTAAAAATACAAAAAGTTAGCCAGGTGTGGTGGTGTGCACCTGTAATCCCAGCTATTCAGGAGGCTGAGGCAGGAGAATCGCTTGAACCCAGGGGGCGGAGGTTGCAGTGAGCAGAGATCATGCCAGTTTGGGCAACAAGAGCGAAACTCCATCTCAAAAAAAGGAAAAAAAACTTTGCTGTGACTCTACCAAACAAATTTGGAAAAAATATTATTTTAATGACATAGAGTGGAACCACAAACTAGGAACATCTATTCATTTGACTTTATCTTGCAATATTTTATATTTTTCCATGTATGTGACTTTCCATTTTCTGAGTTATCCTTATTTCATAGGATATGTACTAGTCTGTTTTCACATTGCTGATAAAGATGTACCTGAGACTGGGTAATTTATAAAGAAAAAGAGGTTTAACAGACTCACAGTTCCACGTGGCTGGGGAGGCCTCACAATTGTGGCAGAAAGTGAAAGGCACATCTTCCATGGTGGCAGACAAGAGAGAACCAGGATCGAGTGAAAGGGGAAACCTCGTGTAAAATCATCAGCTCTCTTGAGACTTATCCACTACCATGAGAACAGTACAGGGTAAACCGACCCCATGATTCAATTACCTCCCACCAGGCTCCTTCCACAATACATGGAAATTATGGGAGCTACAGCAGTTCAACTGAAAAAGGGGTATAACATTGTTAAATCCACTTGTCTGAGGAAAATCAGGTGCTCACACGGAAGTTACACACTGAGCTACATCTGTCAGAGCCACCAGCTGGGGTGACTCCACCAGGCCAGGAGAGCGGAGGTAACATTTGTCTCTCAATTCCCCATGGGCCTGGAGCACTGTGTAAGCCTCAGAGCTGTAAAGAAATGTACTACCATAACAGTCTCATCTTCAGGCTTCAGCATATGTTGATTGATTAATCGACCAACATTGCTTCAGCAATGTTGGTCGATTAATCTTTAGATTCCAAGAAGGGGCTGGGAACCCCCAGAACCCTGGTTCTTATTTGAGTCCAAATAAAATCCCAAAAGATATCAGGAAGGGCTCCCTAGATTCTGCTGGAACCAGCATATGTGGCAGCCACCAGCACTAAAGCCATTGCTTAGAGTGCAGATGAGCCTAGCTGATGTTCCCAGAGATGCAGAAACAGGGCAACTGAGTCATCATGGGTAGGGAGAGAAAACCTGCCAACACAGGCACTCATGGTTGAGGAAACAGGAGCAAAAGCTGAGCTGCCAGGAGATCTGAACCAGAGGGAACTTGTCAAGGCTGAGGATGCACCTGGACATTGGAGGCCTGTCCCTATCTGAGAACTGAGGGAGGAGCAGCAAGAAGAGAAGGCCCCCAGCCATGGTGGACACAGCCCTCTTGAGGTCCAGAGCTGGAGTGCTGCCCCCAGGCCTCTCTTATCTTCCCTCCACTGGCCTCAGAGAGCCCAGGGACTAGGAATGCAAATATGTCCCCCCAATGACTGTCTCCACCCCTCCCCATGCATTTATTCAAGACCTGGGGGGCTGGTGGAGAGGAAAGTCTTGCAGGCTGGACCTGGGAGAAGGTGGATGCTGAAACCACACCCAGAGAGAACACAGCTGCTGAGTCTGTCTCAGTGAGTGCAGGCTCCACTGCACAGCCCTGGGAAGTTTGGGGGGTGGTACAGCTGTGGACACCCGCTGTACAGACCCTGAGACAGACCCACAGTGCTCCCTGCTGCTCAATGGCCAGAATGCAGTCTCTCAGTGAAAATCGGGTAAATAGCATTAGCCTCAGAGACTGGTCAGCGTCAGTTCACAGCATCTGAGAGTCAAGCCTCTGTTGCGGGTATAAGTAAATACTCTTGACCCAGGAGGTTACTCTGGATTACAAGAAGGGGCTGTGAGAATCACGGCGACCTTCCATTGTGAGAAGGCTGCAGTCATGGGAGAACACAGAGGACTCTGGGACCAAAGGCCTGAGCAGCTCCTTCCACAGAAGCCAGGGTAGGCGGCAGCTGCGACCTGAATGTGAAAGACCAGAAACCCTATAGCAGGACAAAGAGCACACTATATTCCTATGAAGGGAGAAATGTCCTTGGAAGACACAGCAGGATATGCACCCATCACAGACATTAAAAACAGACTGTTAAGGTCACGGCCAAGCTTACGGGGGCCACGTCAGTGGTCTGATGTTACAGAGGTGGCTCTGTTGTGAAGGAAACTGGAGACACATAATGAGGACACTCACTCTGATAGTAAGGAGATGGAAATATATCCATGATGATTTTACTGAGACATACATTACAATCAACTCTATATATTTGAAGTGTTCAATTTCAGCTTACTAAGCTTGACATATGTATATACCCATAAAGCCGTTGCCCCAGTCAAGACAAAACTCATCTCCATCACCTCCAAGTTTTCTCACTGGAAAACTGAATCATGGCAAGGTGATAAAATCAGACTCAAGGTAACATAATGTCAGCTACCAGTCCAATAGCAATGGCTTTTTCTAACACAATGCATTTCTTTCTCTCCTGTATGACCCTGAAATGACCCACACGCTGCCGGGGAAAGAAACTCTATATGGAAATATAGTGAAGTTGATGCTTTGAACCATCCCTTGTAAGTTCTAAGGTGTAGAAAGGGACAGGGAAGTCGCTGCCCACCCTGCTGGTGACTTAGTGAAGGCCACTTTAGAATGAAGGTGCCCAGGCTGGGGTGTGTCTCACAGCCCTGAAAGTCTGTGCACCGTGGGTGTACAACTGTTGTCACTGAGCAGTGAGTAATGGTTAGATGTGGCCTAGGGACTTTTGGGACAAGGGCGGGGAGCAGAATCAAGCTTACATGAAACTGTAGTCAGGAGACTGTGACCTTCTCTCCTAGGGACAGCTCATCATGGGGGCCAGAGTAAGAAAGAGACACAGAGAGAAGGGACTCCTGGCCATGGCCCTGCACCTTGGAGGAAGAAGGGAGCAGGATTTCTTGGATCCCAAGTGTCCTCAGGATTTTCTAAGGACCTGGCCTGGCAGAAGGAACAAGTTCTGGAGGACAAGAGCCAAGCCATGGCAGAGATACCCAAAGTCAGCATCCAGAGAGGGCGCAGGCACACTGGGGGTACTAGATGCCCTCACCTTGGTGCTGGGATTCACAAAGCTGGAGTTATCTATGCAGTTCATCTCACCAAGGTGGTACCTGTCCCACATCCATGATCCCCAGCCATACCTGGACTCCCACCAAAGACAGGCCAGTGAGGACGGCTGAGGTTCACCCATGAGATAGGAGGGCAAAGCTGCAAGGGGCAGCTGAGCTCCAGAGCAAGGCCACAGGGCACAGCAGCCTCAGGTGGATGGATGCTGGGCATATTCCGCAGGTACTAATCCTCAAGGCCCCACCCTCAGTCCTGTGACCCTCATCACCCCCATTTCTGACTCCAGTTACAGCCCCAGGGGCTGTTTCTATCACCTCCACTACTTCTTCATCTTTGAGTTTCTGCCCTGCCTTTGTCTACTCCCTCCTCCTCAGGGGAAGCAACTGCTGGGACCTTGTTAGGCTGCATCTGTCCTTATTTTGGTACACAGAACTCCTACACTGTGAAGTCCTGGGAACTTACTCTGCCTGAGGGAGGTTCCCTGACAGGTGTCAGAGCTGGGAGACCAGAGTGATGGCAGAGCTACTCCCAGAAATGCAGGCCGTGCCTTGAGCGGCCTCCTAGATCCCTATTCCCTATTCAGACTAGGGCCTCCTTTTCTGGCTTCCAAACCCCATCTTGGAAGACTGGGGCTTTCAGTCTGTGCCTCCACCCTGCTCTCACCCCACCAGCCTAAAGCATCAAATGGACCCTGGATCAATCTCTCGCTGGACAGAGGGAGAGTTGAGCGGGGCATCCTGAACTCTCCTGTCTGTATCATGGAATTCTTATGAACCCCTGGCTGGTGCCCACAATGAGGAGACTGAGGGGCCTCTTTGCATCTTCCAGACTCAATACTGTGGTTGTGAAAAGCTGTGGGTCCATGGTTCAGAGGCCAACAGGCAGCAGACCCTGAAGAGGCCCTGAGTCTGGGGGCTAGGAGTATCCTAGAGGGATTACTCACGGAAAGTGAGTAGACATCATTGAGAGGGAATCGTATCACACGTCTTTGTTAACTGATGGAGTTACTTGGGGATGTCTGTGTTAGAGAAACTCCTCTGGAGGTTAAAACCACAGATCCGGGCATGACAGGGAACCCAGCCGCAGAGTAAGACCCCTGAGAATCTGTGTCTGCAGGGGTACAGGATTCCCAGTTAGGTTAGAGTAACAAATGAAACCATGTGGCATATTCTCATACTAAAAAGATAAAAAATAAAAATTGTTGTTAAATTTAAATTTAGCTAACTTCCTGTTTTTGTATTTGCTAAATTGAAAAATCCTATTCCCAGGCCACATGCACACCCCCTCCAACCAGGATTCACGTTCTGGGAAGTAATAATAGAGTTTCTGTGAGGATCAAGTAAGGTCACACACTTAAGGACTTGAAAAATGCAGTCAATGCTGACATTGCAGTTGTACAACAGAAAAACAATGCGGATGCAGAGACAGGGACAGCTCTCTGCGTGTCTATACAGACCCTTACTGGCAGGGAACATAAGCGTCAGCATCACTGATCCTTTTTTTTCTTTTTTTTTTTTTTTTTTTTTGGTGAGACGGAGTCTCGCTCTTGTTGCCCAGGGCTCTGAAGGAGTGTGCAGAGTGAGAGAAGCCACACCAAAGGGGAACATACTGTGGGAATCCATTTACAAATCTTAAGAATTAAAAATCAAACCACAGGCAGAGCATGAATGGGTGATTGTCTGGGAGAAGCTGTAGAGAGGGAGGGAGGGGAGACTCCAAAAAGTAACAAGGAGGTTTTGGGGTTAAGGATGGAGTCACTGATACATTGCGGTAAGTTTTCAAGGTATATTAATATTTCAAAACACATAAAATTAAGCATGTAAATATCAGGGGTTTACTATAAATCAATTACTCCTCAATAAAAAGATGTGTAAAAATAGGTTAAAACAAAAAGAACAGGACTACACACTGAGAACCAATGAGAGGAAGACACCGCTCTGGAAACCCCTGGAAACAGAAAGAGGATGAGGAGAAAGATGCAGGTTCCCGGTCAGAGGTGGATCTGAGATGATACAGCCGGACCTGCCACTTCAGCCCAGGACTTCAGAGCAAACAGGTCTTGTATACCAAGCTGCAGCAAGCAGGATGTTGTTCCCTGGGAGTCCTTTTCCTAGGAAGGAGCTGCTGCGCATGACTTTCAGGACAGAAAGAGAGGAGCAGCCCCACTCCCCAGTGGGGCCTTAAGATGCACCTGGGGCCATGGGGGCAGCAGCAGTAGCAGAAGCCTCCATTCAGGCCTGAGCAGGGGCTGCTGGGTGCTCGCCCTCCTGGCAAAGGAGGAAGGGGATCCTTGTCTCACTTCCCCATGGGCCTGAAGCACTGTGCAAGTACTTGCATTGCTGTCAAAAGACTGGCAGTGATCATCAGCCTCATCCTCAACTCAGAGCCCAGTAATGGTCAGGGAGGCCGAGTTGCCAGCCTTGGAGCCAGAGAATTGGTCAGGGACCATGGAAGGCCAATTCCTATCACTATCCATGAGGAGTCTGAGGTCAGCACCTGGGAGTTACTGATACTGGTTCACATTACAGCCACCCTCCATGTTGGAGTTGCTTCTAGTGCAGGAGATGGTGACCCTATGACCCTGAGCCCCAGGCACTGAGGGCAGCTGAGTCAGTACAGACTGGGCACAGGACCCTGGAAGTGGGAGAGACGTATGATTCTGGTTCTAGATACAAGAGGAGAAAGCAGGGCCCCATGGGATTCCCAGGTCCCCTTCCTTGGCCCCATGTCCAGTCACCTGTGCAGTGTCCAAGAAGGGTGAGGAGGAGGGGGACCAGGCCATGGTGAAGAGTGTCCCAAGTCCTGCCTTCTGTGTCCACAGCTGTAGCAGAGCTTCCCCCAAATCTCTCCTTTCTTCTCCTCATACCATCAGAGAAGGCGGCTCCATCCTTGCGAATGAGAGCCCTCAGCCTTCTGATGCCACACTAGACCTTGGATCAGGCCCCTCTGCTTTTGAGTATCAGGGAGATGGGCAGGGGTGGTGCTGTGGGTGCTAGGTATGGGGAGGTCACAGCTGTGACCCTTGAGCGGACAGCACCAGGCAGGCAGTTGGCCTGGTTCTGTTAATCTTTAGCCCCCACACAAGTCCAGAGATGCCTGACCAGATCTCTCTCTTCCTGCACCTCTTTTCTCAGCTCCCTGATCCCTGAACCATGTGGTTATGGCCTCTCTTCTTCAGCTTGCCTGCTGCGCCGTCATCCAGGACTCCACAGTCTGACATTTGTGTCAAAACTAGAGCCCCATCTGGTACTGCCTGGACTCTCCCCTTCTCCTCGTCCATCGCATATGCAGCAGGTGGATTTACCACCTTAGTCAGACTCTGCATGTTTCTCCTTAATCCCTCTGTATGGTATCCCCACTCCTGCAAACTCACCTTTCTTCATGTTCCTGGGACATTTCTTATTCCCACTTTCCAGAGCCTGGCACACAGCAGGTGCTCAGGTCAATGGAGTGGACAGATGGTCTCTGCATCATCAATTCTCCCCGGTAAAACACAGCTGGACCTGGGCCCCTGGTCCCCCTAAATCTCTTGTTATGAATCAAATGATGTCCACTCCAATTTTCAATGTTTACAAATGAACAGCCAATCTATCTAAATTCGGAGATTGGGTCATTAAGGAGATAATAAAATTGCATGAAGTTATAAGAATGGGTCCCTACTCCAGGACTACTGGTGTCTTCATAATAAATTTATACAAAAACAATACACAGACCTGGCGATGACCATGTGAGGACAGTGTCAGTAGATGGCCACCTGCGAATAAAAGAGGGGCCAGGAACAAATACAGACACACACACACACACACACACACACACACACACACAAAACCTGCTGATACCTTGATCAGATCTTTTCAGATGCCAGAACTGTGAGAAAATGAGTATCTGCTGGTGAAGACCCCGGTCTGTGGTATGTTGCTGTGGATGCCCCAGTTGACTGACTCACCCCTCATGGATTGTCCCAGAGCAGCTGGCCCCTGGGATCCAGGAAGATCTGCTACATTTGATAAAATTACACAAGACGTGGTTGCCAAAGTGTGGGCTTGGGGCACACATTATCTAGGCGTGAGGTACATCCCCTAAACAAATTACACTGAAGAGGTTTTCAGACTCCAGTTTTAGGCCAAAAAGAAAAATACAAAGAAGGAACCAGCTGACTTGGCTGAGGAGTATTGGGTGCTGGGGAAAGCCTCATTGCTGGGCACACAGCATGTTTTTGTCTCACTTTCTCACCGGCCCGGAGCACTGTGTAAGCATCTAGGCTGCTATCCTAAGACTGGCAATGATAATCAGCCTCATCCTCAGGCCAGAGCCCAGTGATGGTCAGGGAGGCTAAGTTGCCAGACTTGGAGCCAGAGAAATCAGTCAGGGACTCCTAAGGGTCAATCACTATCACCAAGGATGAGCAGTCTAAGCACACCCCTGGGAGATGCTGGTACCAGTTCACAGGATAAGTATCTGTGACGTTGTTGCTGCTTCCAGTGCAGAAGATGGTGACCCTCTGCCCTGGGCCCCCAGACACTGAGGGCAGCTGAGTCAGCATAGACTGAGCTCAGGACCCTGGAAGTGGGAGAGAAACAGACATGGTGACACTAGATCTAGAGACAAGCAAAGAACCAGAGCCCCATGGGCTTCCTCAGAGCCCCTCCCCTGGCCCTGTGTCCAGTTACCTGTGCAGTAAATAGGAGGGACCACACCATGCTGCATCCTGTCCAAGTCCTGCCTTCTGTGCCCACTGCTGAAGCAGAGCTTCCCCCAAATCTCTCCCTTCCTCTCTTCATACTCAGAGAGAGGGAGGGTCTATCCATGCAAATCAGACCCCCCAGCTTTCTGATCCCACCCTGGGCCCTTCTGCCTGAGTGTGTCAGGGTCATGGGCAGAAGTGGGACCGTGTGATCCCAGGGGATGGGTACATCACAACTATGAGCCCTAAGCAGAGGGCACTAGGCAGAGCCAAGTGGCTCTGATCACTCCCTGGTGCTTGAGAAACAAGCCCTGAGAGCCTCCTGGCATCTAGGCCCAGACATACCTTCCTGTGACATGGTGACTAGCACCCCCCGAGCCAGCCCTGCCTCCCACTGCTCTGTCTACTGCACAGTTCCCATGTCAGTCTCACTCATGCACACAGTAAGGATTGACCACTCTACATAACAGGGTTAACAAAACAATGCATTCATATTAAAGAACCAGTTGCTGTCAGTCTGCTTAAAAATGAAATAAAAAAAAACCTGTCTCAAAGATGCATGCATTATATATCACCCTGTTAAAAAAAAATTGAAGTTTAAAAGAATTCCATCTAACAAATCACTAAAAGAAACAAAAGCTTTTGTGTGACTGGTACACTTCTTGATATATATACAAGTTTTGTTCATTTTGTTTGGTTTGATTTGGTTTTGAGACAGAGACTCACTCACTCTGTCACCCAGGCCGGAGTGCAGCATGATCTTGGCTCACTGCAACCTCCACCTCCTAGGTTCAAGCAATTCTCCCGCCTCAGCCTACCAAGTAGCTGGGATCACAGGCATGTACCACTATATCCAGCTGTTTTTTGTATTTTTGGCGGAGTTGGGGTTTCACCATATTGGCCAGGCTGGTCTCAAACTCCTGACTTCAAGTGATCTGCTCGTCTTGGCCTCCCAAACTGCTGAGATTACAGGTGTGACCACCATGCCCTACCTATAATGGATAGTTGTAAACTATACTTTTATTTGGAGAGTCCTATGGGGTTAGAAAAGATCAGCAGGATTGTCAATGCAACTTTTTTTTTTTTTTTTTTTGAGTCTGGCTTTGTCCCCCAGGCTGGAGTGCAATGGCGCGATCTCAGCTCACTGCAACCTCCGCCTCTGGGTTCCAGAGATTCTCCTGCCTCAGCCTCCTGAGTAGCTGGGATTCAGGCGCTTTAATCCCAGGTAACTATACAAAAATACGCTTTCAATCATATTAATAATCAGATTTGACCCATTTAAACAAACATACATATTATGCTCACTTATATTGGGTACCAGATCAATATGCAAAATGTACTGCAGGTACCCTAAACTGTTTCCAGTTTAGTCCTTAAGGAGAAAGAAACATTTATGTATCTTCTTCAGGAATATTTCCCTGGTGCTTCCAGCCCTAAGTGGGAGTAAGTGGGTAAGTCTTATAGCCCTGATTTATCTAGTAGTACTTCTTACGCTCTTTTTTTGCAGACTGTGTGACTCCTGTAATAGATGGTAATGACATCGAGTATGAGTGCCGTCCATTATCTCTGTGTGCCCTTATAAAATTGTGACTCATGCCATCCAAAATCAGAGCAACATTATGACAAAAGAGAATGAAACAGCTGTAATTTCAAAATAACGCATTTTTCTAACATGATGTGGTACAAGTGGACTACATTCATCACACAGCGCTACGTAACTTCCTAAATTAAGCATCCTAGGGGACCCCCTCCCAAAAAAATAATTCATCCTCATCTAAACTCTCCTTTAGAAACCTATTTGAAAGGTGTTTTCTCTCTTGGCCCTCCCCATTATCAACTTTCAAAAAGCAAAATACTGCTTCTTAAGGAAGGGTGTACATGAAGGGCTGCCCAGGTTGACTGAGTAGACCCGAATTATTCTTAATGGACAGAGCGGGCAGGTCTGTGAATGTAAGTATTTTAATAATTTTTCTTCATTTCTGTGTCATTAGTGAATTACTCTTGATAATTCTTCATCATTCTCCTATTCTTCTCCTGCCATATGCACATCATAAATGCGTCATAACATTAACTGGAAACTAGAAGGATCACAGAAAGTACAAGGAATGCAATGATAGTTTAGAGTTGGTGTTGTAGCAAAACAGGTGTAGTGGGCAGTCGTAGTATTGATTTCCTGAGGCTCAGATATCTAGTCTGCCACACATGAGTTATGTATGCAAGAGTGTATTAAGTCTCTTTTAAGCCTCTGAAACTTAAAAATTACTCATTTGTTCTAAATTGTCTCCATTTTATAAATCAACTAGTATAGTATTTGTGAAAGCCTTTTACAAACGTTTTATAAATGTTTAAGCACTTTATAGGTGTGAGAACTGACTGATGTGACCAAGCAGAAATAATGGCTAGCTTACCAAAGCATCCGTTTTAGAGAAAATAAATGGCCTCAAAAAATAATAGTAGTAAATTGGCTTCCAAAATGCGAATTGTGTGTGTTTGCACATGTCTGTATGAGACAGAGATGACTGCTACCGAATTAGATGCTAAGTTCACTTTGTTCTTTCTTTAACCTAACACAAGGTCAGCTATCACTAGTCAAGTTTACATTATTCATTTTTTCACTTTATAGCATCATATTTGTTATTCCTGTAAAATGTCTTTTTATTTTGTGTAAAGGATCTTTAGATATTTGCAGAGAAAATTCTCTCCTTTTCACCTTTTTTTTTTTTTTTTTTTTTGATACGGAGTCTTGCTTGTGGCCCAGGCTACAGTGCTGTGGCACAATCTCTGCTCACTGCAAGCTCCGCCTCCTGGGTTCACGACATTCTCCTGCCGCAGCCTCCTGAGTAGCTAAGATTACATGTGCCTGCCACCATGCCCAGCTAATTTTTGTATTTTTAGTAGAGGCAGGGTTTCACCGTGTTGGGCAGGATGGTCTCCATCTCATGGCCTCGTGATCCGCCCACCTCAGCTTCCCAAAGTGCTGGGATTACAGGTGTGAGCCACCGCACCCGGCCTCCTTTTCACTTTAATGTAAGTGGCCTACCCATCAAATCAGCATTGTTCAATAGTTTATAATGGGCTCTCTCTGTCCTTTGATGAAAAAGGGAATTCAGGTCTGGACAAAAACCCAAGATAAAGAGCTTGACAACATAAAGCAACTTCCTTTTATGAAATCCACTCACAAAATAAATTGGTATAAAAATTAAAGACACAAAATATTAAGATAGCATCGATTCATTGATCTCAGAACTAATTCCAACTATATAATATTAACAACACTCACGATCTGAAATTTAAGCTACAGCTAACATCATGTAGCAACAAATTATTTAATATTTTCAACAACTACACAGTGATGTTCAATTTTAACAACTGAAATTATATTTTCTAGACCACTACCAATGGGAATATTTTACAAAGTGTAATATAGGAAATTATCAGAAGGTGAAAATTTGTTTACATGAAGCAGTGTTCATTAGTCATTCAAGAATATATGTTTACAATACATCAAAACAAGTCTCATGTTAGTTGCACTCAACTTAGAGTTCCAACCAATATGAAGTAAAATCTGGGTGAATTAGGTTACTACTAACCAAAACTCTCAACTGTGTTTTATTTTTCTCCTGTGTCCTTTATTCACGTATTTCAAGAAAATGAAAATAATCTAGGGCTAGAAGAATGAGAGACTGACTCTCAAAATGATGGCTCTCAATGACTAAAGAAAGATACAATAATTCAAAAAATATTAAGCATCTACTATGAACATTGCACTGCACTGCAACAGGAGTTAAAAGAAATTGAAGCGTGTGTAAGCGGAAACTCAGCTGTATGTAAGAAAACCCAATTACCCCTGAGAAACAGAAAGAGCTGGAGTCCTTTAAAAAACTAACTGCCTGTTTTTCTGTAGCTAGTGAGCCTTATCTCTCCTCCCCTTCCCAGGCAATGTGAAGACCCTGATTCCCTAGCTAGGCAGCAGCAAGGTCACCAGACAGATAAACTCAAGTTGCAAAACATGTTTTTCCTTGAAAACTAAGAAATGATGTTATGCATGTCTCAATTAATTGAATAACTGTCTTTTTTTCTCACTTCTGTAATATGCGTCCCCCTGCACATATAGATCTCACCTCACCCCACGAAATGCTTAAAAGGTAACTTAACTCTTTGTTCAGGGCTCAGTCCTTTGGATGTTAATCTGACTGGGCCAGTGTACCTAAATAATAAATATCCTCCTGAACCCCATGACTGATGGGGTTCTTTGATTCCTAAAAAAAAATTCCGCAACAGCAGTAGACCTGTGAGAAATAGATATGAATAACATATTTGTCTTTAAGTCCTCTATCATCCATTGTAGCAGATACTTGATATAAATACCACTAAATAGTACGATGTTGTTATGCACACACACACACATTAAATAATTATACTATTATTTTCAGTTGCTAAAGGAAAAAGAGGCATCGGCATCAATTGTTTTCCAGAAGACAGACTACTGACTTGGGTTAAAGCAACTGAGAAGGCTTTTTGAAGGGAGTTGAATTTGATATAAATTTAAGAGGGCAGATAAGTGGGCTGGGATGTAGGGAGCAGTATACATACAAATAGTAAGTTTTAATGTAGACGACATATACAAAAGGACAGATTTTTTTTGTAACAAAGAGTAGTAATGAAAGATAATGCTGAAAACCAAGATTTGATTTAGGTGAGTCTTTAGTTTTTCCCGATGAGTTCTTTATTCTTTGCTTCTCCCCCAGCAATGTGTGTACTTTATATTGTGTTGAACCCCCAATGACATCACAAGTAGAAGTGCTTTTAAATATTTCTTCTAACTTAATATGGAAATACTCCATATTCTGTACTCATTAAGTATATAGTGGTTATTACCAAATATGTGAAGTTTACAGCAGGGTTTAAATATCACATAATTAATAAGCAAAATTCATCTTTTAAGGCACATAAAATGGAAACTTCAATGAACTTTTCCTAAAACACCAATTATATTTAATTTTCCACAACACTAATAGTCTTAAGATTACAAATCAACAGTCCTTGAAACTATTAAAACTAATTTTGATTTATTACAGGAAATCTTTTCCCATTTGTAATAAACAACATGCAAATTTATGACATAATGCTGCAAATGTGTAGATTAAAATGCAAATTTTATTTCAGTGACCTTTATCTTTCTAAGCAAGAGCTAATGGGTAGTCTCTACCTTCGCTTTCTCAAAGGGCTTGCATCAATAATTCTTTATTAAAGTTTGTCTTGAAATCTTTGCATTAATCCTAGTTAGAAATTTTGGCTTCAGCTTGCAACTATCATCTTTGTCAAGAATAAGTAATATATATTTGAAGCTTATAATTTTTATTTCTACCATTTCTCAGTTATTTTAAAGACACAGTTATTGTCACAGTCATCAAAATTTTAAATCATGGAGTTTGTTTTTCCTCCCTCTTCTATTTTTCTCTGTTCTATACATTCAACTGTAAATTTACTGAAGTGAAACATTGTTTCGAGTCCTGAGTCATCTTTCACACAACCTCCTTTATACCTTCCTGTTTTCATATTCCCTGCCTTTACCCCCTTAAAACAATTAATGTGGGAAAGTAGAAGAGTTATGATCCCATTGCTGTCTTAATATCCACTATCTCCCCCATCTACTGGATTATACTGTTGCCCCCGTAATTCTGAGGTAATAAGCACTATCATACAGTTATCAATCTCAAAAAAATTATTATCTTTTGTCCATGCTGCGTTTTTAAGGGCTTGACATGATGGGAAAAAATATTAGGTAAGTATGAGAAAGAAGTTGGCCAGGTGTAGTGGTTCACGCCTGTAATCCTAGCACGTTAGGAGGCTGAGGAAGGAGGATTGCTTGAGGCTGGCAGTTCCAGACCACTCTGGATGACAAAGCAAGACCCCATTTCTAAAAACAATGAAATTGCTAGTCATGATGCTGTACACCTGGAGTCCCAGCTACTCAGGAAGCTGAGGTGGGAGAATCCCTTGAGCCCAGCAGTCCAAAGCTGCAGTGAGCCATGACCATGGCACTGCACTCCAGCCTGGGTGATGGAGCCAAGTCCTAACTCAAAAAGAGAGGGAAAGGGAGAGAAGTTGGACCCTGGTATGTAGATTTGAGATTCTCACAAGTAATCATCTATCTAGCACTACAGCAAAACCAAGATAAAAGGAAAAGAGATACTAGAATAAAAATTTTTTGAGACATGGCCATTAGAAAATAGGAGCATAAGTGAGAGAAGAAATAATTTCAGTTTAGAAAAAAAACTAGGAAGGCGAGCCTTCTTTAAAGTCATCTGCTCAATGTTGAAAAAAACTGATAAAAGAGCACTATATTCAATGTTACTGTTTAATAATAAGTGAAAACATGCTTTAAAATTCCTGTGAAGTTAAATAATTTTTTGGTTGTCCAAAAACATAAATCACTCTTCTTCAAAGATTATTTATATAATAGAGATCCTCCTTTAAAGTTCTATACTTCAAGTGTCAAATATCAAAAATTCAGCTGTTATCCTCCTGCTGTTCCCTAGATTCATGCCTGGTAGAGATGACAGATTAATTTGGAAACTCGACTGCCTATACTAGATATTAAATGTACACATTTTTTTCCTGTAGAGGGATAGATGTGAATTTCTGTTTAATAACTCAACAATTTTATCTTACCCTGTAATGAGAATTTTCTTACATTTTTAGGCAGTACTTCAGCAATTACTGCCTCTCTTTAATAGAGTAAGTGATCACTGCCCCTAAAATTTGTGATCAAATTGTAGATGTGTGATAATTTTTTAGTGTTATGACCCGCTGTAACAAATAATACCATCTACTAGTTATAATATAAACACTTTAATATAGATCCTTATATACCAGGTGCTTAAGTCAAGATATTGCTACTGGCTATCAGCTATTTGGAAATCACAGTAAACATATTTTATCTGCGGAAATTTACAAATTCTATCACTAGCACAAGAGGTGATTAGCATTTCATTTACTCTAGGTAGGAGACGAAAGCAAGAACAGAAGATGCTTCATTTCAAACACATTTTTAACATCTGTAGCATCATATTTCATAAAATGTAGAGATGTTATGCCATGCCTATCTTTTGCTGAAACCCACAAAACTTCAGCGTTCAATTTCCTGTCAAAGAGTAGATCCTAATTTTATAAAAGCAACTGCTTTTAGAGATGCAAAGGACAGTAACATCTGGGCTCTTTTAAAAACTCTTTTTGATAGGAGATAGTTTTTCTTTCAAAAGCATGCTGCACGTAACACAGGACCATGTTTCTTTTAAAAAGTTTCTAGACAAAGAATTCAGACAAGAAAAATGTTCATATAATCATCAGTATGCTGTATTGTGGAAATGACTTTAGGGATTTTGTAGCAGCGTGAATTATTC
Source organism: Theropithecus gelada (assembly GCF_003255815.1). Taxonomy (NCBI): domain Eukaryota; kingdom Metazoa; phylum Chordata; class Mammalia; order Primates; family Cercopithecidae; genus Theropithecus; species Theropithecus gelada. The sequence continues at coordinate 33,986,127 of NC_037678.1, read as the reverse complement.
TGACTTCGAAAATTTGCTTTGTTTTTATAAATAGGAGCTCATGATCTAGTAACCAAATAGTATTAAGAGGCTTACAACAGCAAAAGAGTAAGTGGCAACTTGCTTAACACTTCTCTATGCTATAGTCCCGTTCAACAGAGAAAGCAATGTTTGGCTCTTTCATCTGGTGCTTTTGGTAATTATCTTATTTTTAATCTAATATGCTGATATTGTTATCTTGATTTATCAATTTTAAACATTACATATTAACTATTATGATATCTACATAGGAATTAGGGCAGGTGTACCAATTACAGGACTCTATTCCCACTATTCTCTCCATGTGTTAAATTGGTTTTGGTGAAATCAATATTTCATAACTAATATTATGATGACTATAAACATTGTTCTCTAAGTTTACATTTGTAGCATAGTATCTTCATTTTTCCTGAAGTTGGTAAGATTGTCAGTGATAATTTCAAACTTCATATATACAAAATAATCAAACTATTTGAGTTCCATTCTTAATATGTTTAGACATCACTCCTCCAGCCTTCCATCCTTCTGCTCCCATCTCACTGGTTGCTCTCTGACTCCCTATCTTTGCCTTTCTCTGCTGGACTTCTTGTTCTCAGATTGCACATCATTCTCCTTTATTTAAATACCACATATTTGTCTAAGTCTTTTGTTAAGCGACATGTATCATGACCCTTTACCTCTAAATACTTCCGTGCGTACTTCCTAAGAATATGAATATTCTGTTACTTAACTACAGTATGGTATCAGATTCAGTAAATGTAAAATTGATACAATACTTTGATGTAATCTACTGCTAGTATTCTGATTTTATCAATTGAGCCAATTCTGTATAGCATGATTTTCCTCCAGTATTGGATCCAGTCTGCAATCATGTAATGCAATTACTTGTCCTATCTCCTCAGTCCTCTTTGATATGGAAAGCCTCCTAAACCTTTCTTGTCTTCCACAGCAATTACATTTTTTTTTAATACTTTAAGTTCTAGGGTGCCTGTGGCAAGATACAGTGGCCAGGCACAGTGGCTCACACCCATAATCCCAGCACTTTGCGATCACCCAAGGTCAGGGGTTCAAGACCATTCAGTCTGATCAACATGGTGAAACCCACTCTCTACTAAAAATACAAAAATTAGCCAGGCGTGATGGTGCATGCCTGTAATTCCAGCTACCTGGGAGGCTGAGGCAGGAGAATCGCTTGAACCTAGGAGGTGGAGGTTGCAGGGAGCCGAGATTGCGTGATTCCGCCATTGCACTCTAGCCTGGGCAACAAGAAAAAAAATCCTTCTTAAAAAAGAAAAAAGGCCGGGTGCGGTGGCTCAAGCCTGTAATCCCAGCACTTTGGGAGGCCGAGGCGGGTGGATCACGAGGTCAGGAGATCGAGACCATCCTGGCTAACATGGTGAAACCCCGTCTCTACTAAAAATACAAAAAACTAGCCAGGTGTGGTGGCGGGCGCCTGTAGTCCCAGCTACTCGGAGGCTGAGGCAGGAGAATGGCGTGAACCTGGGAGGCGGAGCTTGCAGTGAGCCGAGATCGCGCCACTGCACTCCAGCCTGGGTGACACAGCACGAGACTCCGTCTCAAAAAAAAAAAGAAAGAAAGAGAGAAAAAAAAATACAGTCTCCTCTACCACCTTTTATTAATGGAATTTTCTTATTTTGTGGTTTGTCTTATGTTCCACTGGTTTAAAAATTTTATTTCTTATTCCTTTCCAATACCTATTTGTTATCTATTTTTCATATTCTTTTTTGTTTTATATTTTTTCTTGCTCCAATATCAGTTATAAGTATTTTTCCTATTGATTCCAAACATTATTTCTGTTTTATCCCAGTCTATTTTAGTTGTTACTATAGGTCTCAACTACTCAGGCTGAAATTTTGCTCAAATGACTGATGATCTTTGGCTATTCACATTTTAGAAGTGGATTTTAGGAAGGGAGCTGGTACAGTGTAATTGTCTACTGGTGGTGTTAGAAACCAAGGAGGAGAAGAAGGTTACAGGTCCTTTGATTAAAGTATGTGAACTTTTTTTTTTTTTTTTTTTTTTTTTTTTTTGAGACGGAGTCTTGCTCTGTGCCCCAGGCTGGAGTGCAGTGGCGCAATCTCGGCTCACTGCAAGCTCCGCCCCCCCGGGTTCACGCCATTCTCCTGCCTCAGCCTCCCAAGTAGCTGGGACTACAGGCGCCCACCACCTCGCCCGGCTAATTTTCTTGTATTTTTAGTAGAGACGGGGTTTCACCGTGTTAGCCAGGATGGTCTCGATCTCCTGACCTCGTGATCCGCCCGTCTCGGCCTCCCAAAGTGCTGGGATTACAGGCTTGAGCCACCGCGCCCGGCCAAAAGTATGTGAACTTCTGATAACAGCTCTGGTCAAAGTCCAATGTTTACCAAGTTTAATTCACAGAATAGTATATTTAAGATTCAAGAGACTCAGGGAAAAGAAAATGATGAGAAATGGAGAGGCCATTGCCCACTGTGGGGTAAGAGAGAGCAACCAATTTAGAACTTGATGAATTTTTCTCTTTTCAGAACTGCACTTTACTCTGCCTTCCAAAGCACTCAGTTTTTCCAAGTGGTGAGCTGCTCAATCTTCACTGGAAGATTTTCTGATGTCTTGTAGGGTCTTCACACTGCAGGCACATCGGCAGCATGTTCCCAGTCCTGCTTCATCGATCACTTCTCCATCTGCTTCCCATCCTTCACAATGTATTGAATTATGGCACAGTGATTGAGTGTATGACTTTAAAACAAGACTGCTTGGGTTTCAACACTAACTTTGCCACTTACTGCATACGTGAAAACGAGCAAATTCCGCTTCTCCATATTCTTATCTAGAAAATGGAGATAATAGGAATGTTATGGATGTCAACTGCTCTCCGTTCTGTTATTGTCTTTCCTATTCTCTGTACTTTAGGTTTTTTGCCTCTATAAATTGACTTCTTAAAGATTATTTTGCCATCATTTGTCTGAAGTTTGGAGAAGGAAAAGAGATTGATGCCTGTTGTTAATTCATCAGCTTTCAAGAAAAATTAATCCTTTTACTTTTACCCTCTTACTTTGTCATGTTTTTTTTCCTGAGCAGCGAACCACTATGTAATTTGTAAGTTCTCTTTAACATATTTAATTTTATATTAAGATCAGAAAAGAATCAGAATTTTTTATCTATATAAAAATACTCATTCTCTTTTCTAAGATATTTTACTAGAATTAATTACATGTATAAGGGTCATAAACTATTAAATCATCGATTTTTTTGAGATACCGCTTATTTGAGAATTTATGTTAAGTATGAATTAAGGACACATTCTTGTAAGATGTAAGATTACAAAAGGGATTTTTTACTGTGTATTAAACAGGTAAGCAGAACCTCTATATTCTATGCACCGATATTTTATAAAAATTCAGTTAAATATTTATAAAATGAAAGTTAAAAGCAGCACGTTTGAAAAACAGTTAATGAACAGCCATCAAGGGAGCTATCATTGTAACAGCAAAATGCTTTGCAACTCCAGTAACATCAGTGGTGGTGAAGCAGGTCAAGTTTAATTAAGGGCAGTCAAAGATAAACTGAGAAACTGAACTATAAAACGCTGTCCTAGGCCAGGTGCTGTGGCTCACCCCTGTAATCCCAGCACTTTGGGAGGCTGAGGCGGGCAATCACCCGGGGTCAGGAATTCAAGACGAGCCTGACCAACATGGAGAAACTTTTCCGTCTCCACTGAAAATACAAAATTAGCCGGGCATGGTGATGCATGCCTGTAGTCCCAGCTACTCAGGAGGCTGAGGCCGGAGAATCACTTGAACCCAGGAGGCGGAGGTTAAGGGCCATTACACTCCAGTCTGGGCAAGAAGAGTGAAACTCTGTCTCAAAAAAAAAAAAAAAAAAAAAAAAGGCTGTCCTTTGTGAGGAGCTGAAGGCAAAAAGAAAGCGAAGGAGAGCCTTGAAATTAGCAATGAATTGGTAAGCCTTACTGCCTGGAACTTGTAATTCGCTGTCAGATTTTAGTATCGATTAAAGTAGATTAATAGAGCAATCATTGTTTATCTTGGATCCCTCTTTAACATCCCCCTGTAGAGGCTCCCACCAAAGGTGGAAGACAGAGTGAGTCAAAAATTCATTTCTCCGCTCAATCACTTTTTAAATAATGCTGGTATCTACATTTGCTGGACACCAGAATTCTGATTTCTTCAAAACAAGAATAAATGTAGTTATTGACAGGCTATAGCCCTCATTTCCAAAGAGGCTTAACTCCTTTTTATTCAACTGAGGAAGAAATTCCCTGCAATGTGAGCACTCAGCAATTCACATCTCCTTTTACCACTAGAGTCTACCGCGCTGAAGTGAATGATGAAGAGGATGTAACAAATTTAGTATTACTTTAAATGCTCAAATTAACGTAGATCTGCACAAACAGTACCACAAGGACAAAAAAAAGTTTGCTCTCAATCATTTTATAATAATGTTCATTAATGAAGCTAAAGCCTCCCTGCTTTGACCTTACTTTGTTTTTTAAACATCAGTGACAAATAGATTCCTCCAAATTGTGAGCTGATGAAACGGCAGGGATATTTAAGTAAAGCATTAATTTTTTTAGAAGTAATTTTGAACTTTAAATGATTATAGCACAGCCTATGTAAACGAGAAGACAGACCAGCTTATTAAAAAGCAGTGTGCAGCCCGGGCGCAGTGGCTCACACCTGTAATCCCAACACTTTCAGAGGCTGAGGTGGCCGGATCACGAGGTCAAGAGATCGAGACCACCCTAGCCAACATGGTGAAACCCTGTCTTTACCAAAAATACAAAAATTAGCTGGGCGGGGTGGCACACGCCTGTAGTCCCAGCTACTTGGGAGGCTGAGGCAGGAGAATCGTTTGAACCCGGGAGAAGGAGGTTGCAGTGAGGCAAGAAAGCTGTGTGCAAATTATCTAGGCCACAAAAAGCTGAGATACAGTGTTCTGTTTTCTAATATTCTTCATGTTTGCACGCTGTCTCATCAAAGAGCAAGTACCCAAGACACCGTTTTAGAAGATGCAAACCAAAACTGAAAACAGAATTTTGTCACTAACATAAATGTGAAAACTTAAAGCATATCTAGGAAATTTGAAAATTGCTAACATCACTGCTTGGGGGTTAAATCCTACTCATTGTAACCTGATTACAAAATCTTTATGATAGAAACTTCAAGGTTTAAATGAGGATAGACACAGGAAAGAGTACAGATGTTATAAATGTAGCAGATTTTTATTACATTTATGAAATACTCTAATTTGTGAAGTGCTTTTATATCCATATGTTACTCAATCCTGGCAGTAATCTTAGTAAGACATGAGTTCAAACAGGCATTGGTATCTTACAAATGCTGCAGTAAGGAAGATTGAGGCTCACTCAGGCAGGTTAGATAGCACCAGGTTGTACAAACACCCGAACCTAACAATGTAGCCAATTGTTCTTTCACTTTAATATTTATAAGAACTACCAAGTATTAAAATGCAAATCATTAAGCTGTAATACAGTCAGCCTTAACAGAAAATACAATTTCCATTTCCAGCTGCTGCATTCAGGCAGGATCATCTTATCTGTGCAGGTACAGGAGTTACATGAATCAATGAGCCTTTAGACAATGCAAGTGCTTAGGTGTGCTTCATTTGAATGACCGTCCACATGGCGCCCCTGTAGGACTCCGCAGCTATCTAAAGGATGGATAACTGAGATCACTGGTAAGGGAGCTGTCTGGAAAGCTTCTTCAAAAAGGGCACATGAGTTGAAAGACACATTCCTTTTTGTGTGAGGACTTTCCTGCCTGAAGAGAGACTGAGTTGGGGTGAAGTTTGGCCCAACTCATCAATTTAATGGAATTGACTTAAAGAGAGATATGACTGGGGGTCAAGGTGATGGACTCGTGAAATGAGTTAGAAAAAAAAGAAAAGATCTTTGAAGGCTGGGATTACAAGAAAAGGGAATAAGCAGTACAACGGAGAAACCTGGATGTGTTTTAAAAGGTGCTCAGATATCAGTGTGATGAGTGAAGTAATACATAATGAGGAGCCAAAAAAAAAGCTAAAAATCATATATAAATCAAATATTGTCATTGATTTGGGTATTTTCACTTTTTAAAGCTATTTTCAGTTATTTAACATTATTAGCAAATTAAAAGCTGCCAGATGTTATTTTACCTCAGCATCAAAATTAGTATCAATTATTATACTAATAACAGTAAAAACAATAATGGCATTAACTGGGTTGTGACTATATGCCAGACACTTTTCTAAGGACCCTATGGTATTAACTATTATTTATAATAAAGTTATTACTTCTACTTTAAATATCAAGATAATAACGTACAGCAAACTTTGGGTAACTTGCCCGAAACTACAAAACTAGGAAATGGCAGACTCAAACATTAAGCTCCACAGCATTTCGTCTTACCATTTTTTAGGCCATTATCCATAAATAGTGATCCGCTTGCTCATTTGCATTTTGGTAAACCCAAGGATTTATGTAAATTTTACATCAGAATGATACTGCTTGAATATTCACAAATTACTCTGGGTTGGGACAAAGCCTGTTTGGCTTTCTGAGATAACGGGATGTAAACGAAAAAGTGTCCGACACAAGTCTCGATCAATTTACAAGTTTCTTTTTCTTCCAAGGTTACAGACATGCCTGGGCGACCAGACAGGTCTGTGCCTTTCTCCAAAAATATTTTAAGGCTTCAATATTTAGAGGAGAAAAGCAGGCTGAGGGGAAAAGAGGGAAGGTATGATCACGTTACTGAATCCACATGTTGCAAGAGAAAACGAGCAGGTGGAGGAATAGTCAGTTACTTAATTTGTCTCCTAGCTCAGTAAATCAGCACTTTACTTAAGGTAAACATAGAGTAGGTACCTGTGGAGAAATTTAACCGTTTATCAGTAGCTATCTGCTTAGGAAAAAAAAGAAAGGCAGTTTCTTGCGTGACTCAGCTTTCAGCTTAACTTTTCCTTTGACATAGTGAATTGGCATTCCAAGTTTTTATTTTCCTTTCGCAGGGAAAAAAAACAAATATTGTAGTTTTGTCTGGTGATCATTTTGTTATGAAATTCATTAATAACACTAAATGAGTATCCATAAGCATCATGATCAATTGCCCAGAGGCACTCCTCTGTCCTGCTGGTATCTGTTCTTGTGGACTGTGTCATAATCACCGTTCTGACCACTGTGCTTTTGATTTGCACTTCTCTGATGATTCATGAGGGTTGAGCATGTTTTCATGTTTATTGGTGGCTGTTACATCTTTTGAGCAGTGTGTGTTCATGTCCCTAACCCATTTATTAATTGGGTTTTTTGGTCTGATTTATATAAGGACTTTAAGGTAGATCCTACCTTTGTCAGATATGTAGTGTGGAAACATTTGCTTCCATATAATGGCTAACATTTGAATATTTGAATTTTTTATAATGGCTCAATAGGTTCTCAAATGTCACTTTTTCGATTCCATGAAGAGTTTCAAACTTGCTGAACTGAAATCCCAGTACCATTCTGTGACATAAAACAGCACACATCAGAAAGCGTTCTACCAGATAGCTTGTTTCTGGTTTTTAGGATTGGATATTCATATTTTCTATACTGTAAGGGCTCAACAGGCTCCAAAATGTCACTTCTTAGATTCTACCAAAAAAGTGTTTGGAAGCTGTTTCATCAAAATGCACATTCCACTCTAACATAAAACAGCATGCCACAAAGCGTTTTCACAGGTTGCTTGCTTCTAGTTTTTAGGGCTGAATATCCGTATTTTTAAATCAAGTCTCAACAGGCTCGAAAACTTCACTTTTTAGATTCTACAAAGAGTGTTTTGAACTTGTTGAATCAAAGCATATGTGTTATTCTGTGACAAAAAGCAGCACATCACAAAGCATTTTCACAGATGCTTGCTTCTAGTTTTTAGAACTGGATATTCATATATTTCTGTAAGGGCTCAATAGGGCCAGAAATGTCAATTATTAGATTCTACAAAAAAAACTGCTTGGAAGTTGTTTCATCAAAAGGCAGGTTCCATTTTTATGACATAAAACAGCACACGTCACAAAGCGTTTTCACAGACAGCTTGTTTCTAGTTTTTGGAAATGGATATTTGTATGTTCCAAAAAGCTCAATACGCTCAGTAATGTCACTTCTTGGATTCTACAAAGTGTTTGGAAGTCGTTTCGTCAAAAAGCAGGTTCAATTCTGTGATATGAAACAGCACATTACAAAGCGTTTTCACAGGTAGGTTTTTTCCTAATATTTTGGACTAAATATTAATATCTTCTTAAAAGGGCTCAATGAAATAGAAAATGTCACCTCTTAGATTCTACAAAAAGAGTGTTAACTTGTTGACTAAAAACACAGGTTCCATTCTGCTACATAAAACAGCATGTCACAAAGCATTTTCACAGATAGCTTGTTTCTAGTTCTTAAGACAGGATATCCATGTTCCTAGAAGGGCTCAAGAGGCTAGGTAATGTCACTTTTTAGATTGTATAAAAGTCTGTCTAGAAGCTGTTTCATCAAAATGCAGGTTCAATTCTGTGATATAAAACAGCACATCACAAAGCATTTTCACAGAGAGCTTGTTTCTAATATTTATGACTAAATATTTGCATTTTTTAATAAGGGCTCAATAGGTTTGAGAATGTCACTTCTTAGATTCTACAAAAACAGTTTTGAACGTGTTGAATAAAAATAAAGGTTCCATTTTGTGACATAAAGCAACACATCACAAGGCAATTTCATAGCTTTTTTTCCTCATTTTTAGAACTGGATATTCATATGTTCCTATAAGGGCTCAGTAAGATAGGAAATGTCACTTTGTTAGATTCTACAAAGAGTGTGTTTGGAACTTGTCAACTCAAAACACAGGTTCCATTCTGCAACATAAAACAGCACATCACAGTGTTCTCACAGGTATTTTTTTTTTTTTTTGAGACGGAGTCTTGCTCTGTCGCCCAGGCTGGAGTGCAGTGGCACGGTCTCGGCTCACTGCAAGCTCCGCCCCCTGGGTTCACGCCATTCTCCTGCCACAGCCTCCCGAGTAGCTGGGACTACAGGCGTCCGCCACCACGCCCAGTTTTTTTGGTTTTTTTTTTTTTTTTTTGGTATTTTCAGTAGAGACAGGGTTTCACCTTGTTAGCCAGGATGGTCTCGATCTTCTGACCTCGTGATACACCTGCCTCGGCCTCCCAAAGTGCTGAGATTATAGGCGTGAGCCACCGCGCCTGGCCTCTCACAGGTATCTTATTTCTAGTTTTTAGGACTGGATATTCATATTTTCTTACAAAAGCTCGAAAGGTTTGGAAATGTCACTTCTTACATTCTACAAAAACAGTGTTTCAACTTTGGTGAATCAAAACACAGGTACCATTCTGTAACATAAAACAGACTTCACAATACATTTTCACATATAGCTTGTTTCTAGTTTTTAAGACTGGATATCCATATGTTCTTATAAGGGCTTAATAGGTTTGGAGATTTCACTTCTTAGATTCTACAGAGTGTTTGAAAGCTTTTTCATCAAAATGCAGGTTCCATTCTGTGACGTAAAATAGCACATAACACTGCATTTTCAGAGAGACTTTTTTTATTCTTATTTTTAGGAGTGGATACTTGTATGTTTGTCTAATAGATTCCACTGTGACATAAAACAGCAAGTCACAAAGCATTTTCAGAGATAACTTGTTTCTAGTTTTTAGGGATGGATATTTTTACTTTTTAAATAAAAGCTGAATATATTTGGAAACAGCACTTCTTAGATTCTACATCAGAGTGTTTTGAACATGTTGAATCAACACAGGAACCGTTTTGTGACATAAAACTGCATGTCACAAAGCATTTTTACAGGTAGCTTGGTTTCCAGTTTTTAGGACTGGATTTGTATTTTTCTGTAAGAATTCAACTGACTCGGAAATGTCACTTCTTAGAGTCTACAGAAAGTGTGTTTGGAAGCTGTTTCATCAAAACTCAGGTTCCATTCTTTGATATAAAACAACACATCACAAAGCATTTTCGACAGATAACTTGTTTCTCGTTTTTAGGGTTATTCATATTTTTTATAAAACTCAGTAGGTTTGATGACATCACTTCTTAGGTTATACAAAAAATGTCTCTCAGTTGTTGAATCAAAACAGGTACCATTCTCTGACATAAAACAGCATATCACAAATCATTATCACAGATAGCGTGTTTTTAGGACTGAATATATGTATGTTCCTATAAGGGTTCATTGGCTCAGAAATGTCACTTCTTAAGAGTCTACAAAAAAAGTGTTTGGAAACTGTTTAATCAATATACAGGTTCAATTTTGTGATATGAAACCACATCAAAAAGTGTTTTCGCTGATAGCTTGTTTCTAGTTTTTATAGCTGGATATTTGTATTTTCTTATAAGGGCTCAATAAGGTCAAAAACATGATTTCTTAGATTCTACAAAGAGAGTTCAGAACTTGAAGCAAAACACAGGTTCCATTCCATGGCATAAAATAGCACATCACAAAGTGTTTTTACAGATAGCTTGTTTCTAGTTTTTATTACAAGATACTCGTATGTTCCTATAAATGCTCAATAGATTCGAAATGTCACTTCTTAGATTCTACAGAAACAGAGTTGGGAACCTGTTTTATCAAAATGCAGGTTCAATTCTGTATTATAAAATTGCACATCAAAAAGTGTTTTCCGAGATAGCTTGTTTCTAGACTTTACGACTGGATATTTGTATGTTCCTATAAGGTCCCAATAGGCTCAGAAATGTCACTTCTTAAGACTCTACAATAGGATTTTGAACCTGTTTCCTCAAAACATAAGTTCATTTCTGTAATATAAAGCATCACATCGCAAAGTGTGTTGACAGATAGCTTGCTTCTAGCAGTTAGGGCTAAATATTCATGTTTTCTTATGGCTCAAAAGGCTTGGATACATCACTTTTCAGATTCTACAAAGAGTATTTGGAACCTGTTTCATAAAAACACAGGTTTAATTCTGTGTTATGAAACAGCGTATCAAAAAGCACTTTCAGCCAGGCATGGTGGTTCACGTTTGCAATCCCAGCACTTTAGGAGGCCAAGGGGGGGCAGATCACGAGGTCAACAGATTCTACAAAATGACTGATTTCAACTTGTTGAATCAAAACACAGGTTCAATTTTATGATATAAAACAGCACCTCACAAAGCATTTTCACAGACAGCTTATTTCTAGTTTTTACAACTGGATATTCGTATTTTCTTATGAAAGCTCAATAGGATCAAAATAATCAGTTCTTAGATTCTACAAAAAGAGTGATTTGAATGTGTTGAATCAAAACACAGGTTGCATTCTGTGACATAAAACAGCACACCAAAAAGCATTTTCACAGATAGCTTTTGTATGGTGTGTGTGTGTGTTTGAAACGGAGTTTCACTCTTGTTGCCCAGGCTAGAGTGCAATGGCACGATCTTGGCTCACCACAACCTCTGCCTCCCAGGTTCAAGCAACTCTCCTGCCTCAGCCTCCCAGGTAGCTGGGATTACAGGCATGCACCACCACGCCCAGCTAATTTTGTATTTTTAGTAGAGACAGGGTTTCTCCATGTTGGTCAGGCTGATCTCAAACTCCCAACGTCAAGTGATCCACCCGTCTTGGCCTCCCAAAGTGCTGGGATTACAGGCATGGGCCACCGTGCTCGGTACTGTCTCTAGTTTTTGAAACTAAGTATCTGTATGTTCATAGAAGAGCTCAATAAACTCAGAAATGTCACTGTTAGATTCTACAAAAAGAGTGTTTGAAAGCTGTTTCATCAAAACTCAAGTTCCATTCTGTAACATAGAACAGCACATCACAAAGCTTTTCCACTGATAGCTTTTTTCCTAGTATTTTGGACATTCATACCTTCCTCTAAAGGCTCAATAGGCTCTAAAATGTCACTTTTAAGATACTACAATAAGAGAGTTTGGAATCTAATTCATCAACACACAGGTTCAACTCTGTGAGATAAAACAGCACATCACAAAGCATTTTGACAGATCACTTGTTTCTAGTTTTTAGGGCTGGATATTCATACGTTTTTATAAGGGCTCATAAACTGAGAAATGTCACTTCTTAGATTCTACAAAAAAAGTGTTTGGAAGCTGTTTTATCAAAATGCAAGTTCAATTCTGTGATATAAAACAGCACATCACAAGGCGTTTTCACAAATAGCTTGTCTCTAGTTTTTAGGGCTAAATATTTGTATTTTTGTATAAAGGCTCAACATGTTCAGAAACATCACTTCTTAGACTACACAATAGTGTTTTGAACTTGTTAAATCAAAGCACAGGTTCCATTTTATGAATACAGCACATCACAGTGTACTTTCTCAGATACACTGTTTCTAATTTTTAGGACTGGATATTTGTATGTTTATAAAGGTTCAACAGACTAAAAACTGTCACTTCTTAGATTCCATAATGAAAGTGGTAATCTTCCTTCCTGGGTAAGAAAATGTTGCTTTCATGAATCTCCTGTTAACATTTTTATTGTTTGGGGGGTTTTGTTCTTTATTGACAAGTAATTGTATATATTCACAGGGGACATAGTAATGTTTCACAACAGAAAACGTATAGTGACCAGAAAATAAGGAAAAATAAGGAAAATAAATCTCCTGGATCCCCAAATCGCTAAGCCAAAGGGAAAAGTCAAGCTGGGAACTCCATCAAGCAAACCTGCCTCCCATTTTATTTCTAAATAAGGTAACTACAAAGATTTCAAAAGCTATATACCTCCTTCATAATTTGTCAGAAAGGAAATTTCTTGCAGGTCTCAAGATCGTTTCCCTAAAACAGTTCTGTTGAATTTCGCACTGGCAATGTAAATTGATAAGATTATCTTCACAGGTAGGGGACAAAGGACAGAACCCAAAGTCATCCCTTTCCTCACCTGAGACAAATGTGTATCTGATGGCTTTCTCTGCCCAGTTGTTTACGTAAAAATGCAGATTCACTAAGCCAGACTGAGGCATGAGTGACTATTCCTCCACGGCATCTCCCATGTAGACTCTGTATTCAGTGATAGGCTAATCAGAGACTCAAAAGAATGAAACCGTTTGTCTCCTATCTACCTATGACCTGGAAGCACCCATCCCCAAACCTGATTCAACTTGTCTCACCTTTCTAGACAGAAGTAATGTACATCTCACACACATTGATGTCTCATGTCTTCCTAAAACATATAAAACGCAGCTGTGCCCCAAGCACCTTGGCCACATGTCATCAGGACCCTCCTGAGGCTGTGTCCTTAATCTTGGCAAAATAAACTTTCAAAATTGATTGCAACCTGTCTCAGATGCTTTTGGTTCATGACTTTATAACAAGTCTCTCCCTATCCCTTCCCAGCTTCTAGTATCCTACATTTTTGAGTGGTAGCAGTTCAAAGCCAGCAGGACTTAAAATCTTAACAATAGTCTAATATTCTCAATTTTTAGGATGTTTCCAAGTCATCTGGAGGGCTTGTTAAAGTATGTATTTCTGGAGCCCAACCCCAGAGTTTCTGACTTAGTAGGTCTAGAATGAGGCACAGGAATTGGATTTTTTCAAAAGTTTACAATTGATGATGATGCAACTGGTGTAACCCTCTCCTTCTACACATGTAAAAGCTGGGGCCAACAGACATGGCGTGAGTGGTGCCGCTAGTTCTACGAAGGGCTGGTCAGTAAGAACTTTCTGTGAAGATGCACACACTCTTCTGTTCTCTCCAACATGGTAGCCACATTTGAGTACTGAGCACTTAAAATGTGGCTAGTGCAACTGAGATGTCAAATTTTTAATGCAATTTAATCTTAATGAATTTAAATTCAAATGATCACATGGCTAGTAACTGTAACTACCATGTTGGACAGTGCATTTCTAGAAGTGAGGTCTCCTGACTCCCAAGCCAGTAAACTTTCTAATTCATAGCACTGCCTTTATTATATTCCCCGAGACGAGAGAGTTTGGTCAGGAAAAGCCTGAGAGAAAGGCCTTAAGAAAAGAAAGGATTAAAGCATTCTTGTGAAGCTGATGATGAAGAGCCTTCAATCCAGAATAAAAATCTAAAAAAAAGGACTGGATGTTCACTTCCAGAGGACTCATGCAGGGGCTTTTGGAGGACATGACATCAAGAGGTCTTCATGCCAACAAAACACAATCAGACCACCCAGTTTGGCTTGGCAGCCACTATTTCTATAGAAGATTTCTTCAGAGCCACTATCATTGTCATCTCCATGATATGGACACCAACAGGGACACCGGGAGCCTATTTAGTTGGTCAGATTTACTCATTTGCTTTTCTGTAATAAAGATTTAAAACTTATAGGAGGTCACTGTATTTAAACACACGACGACTTTCTTTAAAAAAACGTTCATACCCCGTCTGCCATTTGACTACAGAAGTAAACAACTTGTTCTTCAGTGAGCACTGTCTTATCCTCAGCTTCTACAGTAAATCTTTCTTTAGTAAAATTCAATTAGAGAGTAAGCGAATCCAGGTGTCATGGGATCACATGTAAAACAAGTTTGTTTCCTGGGCTTTACAAACCACAAGCTTACAATGCATTTTCTATAAAAACCTCAGCAAAATCTATAGGGCACAAGGTTTGAAGTGGCTCAAAAATAAAACAAAGATGACTCTTTTCAAGCCCCCAAGATAACAGTTTTTAAGGCATGATCTAGAGACTCTAAAATATTTCTATTGAAGTGAATTGCTTCAAAATGTTAACTCAATTTCATGAAAACAGGGCTTTCTGAATCATTCATAAAGGCATACATACCTTTATAAGTACTTCTTAAATAATCTATTTTCAAAATTACTTTATCTTATTAGGTTTTAATTCATAAATGCTGTAACTCATACTCTAGTACAACTTACTCTTATAGCAACGAAAATAGCCAAATTATTAGGAAGGATATAATCTAAAATTTAACCATTGCTTTACCTTTTTTAAAGAAAATCCAATGACAAAACTCAGTTCACATGCCACTCAAGTGTAATAAAATGTAACAAAGAGAAGTTTTGAGCCTAATGAGCTAAATAATTTTTTAAAAGTGGAAACTGGGTTCAAAGAAATTCAGTAATTATACTAAATGACACCAATAATGTGAGCTCAATTTGATTTGAGAGTACCCAGCAACACTTATATTCTATTATGAAAGCAAATGCTCCATTGGTTCCATTGGCTTTGTCGATACTGCATAGGCACTAAGGTGTTAAGAATACTCTTAACATGTTAGTGACCCCTTTCCTGAGTTTCCAATTTGAACTTTCAAATATCCAAAAATCATGTTTTTAAGTAACATAGTGCCTGGAAATCAAAGATTAAATCTAACCAACACTTAAGCTTGTAACTTCTCCTTTATTACAGTTAGAAACATTCTTTGTTTTATAAATTTTTGTTGATTTTGAGACAGAGTCTCGCTCTGTTACCCGGGCTGGAGTGCAGTGGCGCGACCTCAGTTCACCATACCCTTGACCTCCCAGGCTCAAGCGATTCTCCTGCCTCAGCCCTCCAAGTATCTCGGACTACAGACACACACCACCACACACAGCTAATTTTTGTAGTTTTTGTGAACATGGATTTCGCCATGTTAGCCATGCTGGTTTTGAACTGTTGAGCTCAAGTGAACCACCCGACTTGGCCTCCCAAAGTGCTGGGATTGCAGGTGTGAGCCATTATGCCAAACCTTCATTTTTGTCTGTCCTGTTACGTAGCCTTTCACTGTTTTCGAGAGAAGGGTTTTGCAGACATGCATTATGTCTCTGAAATGTCACTAAGATAACACAAAAAAAAATGAGATGAACTCATACTTTATAGTATCACCTCAACCCAAAGATCTATAGAATTTTGAAAACATTCACCATCATGACTATTAAAACAAATTTGAATAAGAAACAGTAAACTACTAGTATGTGATATAATCTTTGAAACACTTTTAAAAGTACAAGCATTACATAAGGAAATGGGGTACAGTTTGGTGTCTCTCCCCAACTCCACATACACACCAGAATCTGGGGGGAAAAAGGCTGTCCTTAGAGAATGATGTTATTTAAATCAACATATAATTGGCAGCGCTAGTATATGTTCCATGACCTGTGGACCCATCTACTTTACTGTAGATGCTGTAATCAATGCTGATGTTGCCACAGGTGAAGAAGAATGCATGATGGGAAGCTCATCAAGAGATATCCAACCCCTGCTGGCACAGCTCCCTACATGTCACCTTCTCTATTGCACATGCAACATTGATGAAGGCAGAAATTATGTAGGCAGATAGTGAGGGTAAGGAAGTCCTAGGTAAGGTTTTCCTTTTAATGAGAAGAGGCCCCTGTATCATTTCTTTTCTAACAAAGAGCATCCTGTAAAACTGAGCTACAGACATTGATAAGCTCACATGGGAATGCTGGCAGCTGTGCCAATAGGAAAAGCCTACCTGTGGGTCAGGCATGTTCAACACGGGGGCGCTCCACCTTCCCTTTTCTCTGTCAACCACAGATACAGTAAGGAACGGACAATACGGTGCCGGTAAGGTAGCGAACTCATCTGCATAATAAAAGATTAGTGTGGGCAAGGTCAGGAGATCGAGACCACGGTGAAACCTCGTCTCTACTAAAAATACAAAAAATTAGCCGGGCGCGGTTGTGGGCGCCTGTAGTCCCAGCTACTTGGGAGGCTGAGGCAGGAGAATGGCGGGAACCCGGGAGGCGGAGCTTGCAGTGAGCTGAGATCCGGCCACTGCACTCCAGCCTGGGCGACAGAGCGAGACTCCGTCTCAAAAAAAAAAAAAAAAAAAAAGATTAGTGTGGGATGGCCAGCTTCTTCATGTGCCATGCAAACATCACACCTGGTTCAACCAATCTCTGGGGCCCTGCGTAAGTCAGACACCACCTCCTTAAGCTCCTTTATAAAACCTTGTGCATTTCACCACAAAACCGGAAGACCCACTCAGGTGCCCCTCTCTCCCTGCAAAAGAGAGAGCTATTCTCTTTTTCTTTCACCTATTAATCCTCCACTCTTGAACTCACTTCTTGTGTGTCTACATCCCTGATTTTCCTAGTGTTAGATGACAAACCTCAGATATTACCCCAAACAATGCTGCTTCAACATTCTTTCAAATCTCAATTCAGTTGTGTTGTTTCAAGAAAAAGTCATTGTTCAGGGGTCCGCAAACTATACCCTGCAGCCAAAATCTGGCCCACCACTTGTTTTTGTAAATAAAGTTTATGGGAACACAGCCCCAGTAACTCCTTTAAACATTATTGCTGCTGCCTGGGTATGACTTCAGAGGTTGTCAGAGACCACAAGCTGAGAAAACCTGAAAATAGTTACCATTTCACCCTTTACAGGAAATGTTTGCTGATCTCTGAATTTGAATATAATTTTCCTGTATATAAGATAAAAGATTTTGGTTCTAAAACAAAATATTAAATCCATCCTTAAGCTATCATATGTTGAAAAGGACTACACATTTTACAACAAACATACAGGGAATAAGACAAGCTAATGTGAGCTTATAACAAGATTGCACTGCATATAATTAAACAAGAACATTTGTTACAATCTAATATAAGAACTATAATTTTTAAAATTTACATAGGATGCTGGTAGAGCAGGATTATTTACAGAAGGACACATGAGTAGACTGGGCCTTTGTAAAGAAATAAAGTGCTCAAACGCTTTAGAATTAGCACCAGCAACACATTACGTTTTATTTCACCCTTAGCAATAAGCTTGTCTCCAATCTGACAATCAAAAGGATGTTATTTTGCAATTAATTTAACCATAAGTGGAAAATATTAGTTTTCTTTTCATTTCTAGACCTTTTCTACTAATTACAGCATCAGGTTTGATAACAGCCATATTGTACAATTACTCTAGAGAAAAATTTTAAAAACGAAAATTTCATTTTCTTGGCACAAAGTCTGGATAAAGAAGGATATGGTAAGTAGCAATGTAAATTCCTAACCAACAGTGAATTGTTGCCCATTAACAGCTGTATGTCTTCTTATGGCATTTCAACTACCGAAGTGTTTCTACTTAGAATCAAACTGCAGTTCCCATATTTGCATGCCAGGGAAACATTCACAAGAGTTTTTAACTAAAAGGCAACAAAAATTGAGTAGGTAGGCATTGGTGGTTTGAATGCAATTCCCACACATAAGTATAACACCTGTGATCCATTCAGCACAGTTATCACCAGTGAGTGTGGTTTTAACCAAGAATCATACAAGTAAACATTACTGACAGATTTACCATCTATGAATGTATCGACATTCTTATAATGAACATTTAGTGTAAGATTACTCATTTGGCTGTGGCTGTCTTCCTCTGCTCCTTCCTGAGTATGAACACATACACCCCACACCTTCACACAGATAATCTAGTGAAGGCATGAAATTGTTAACTGCAAAGTAAACCAACAGTATGGGGTCATCAAGGAAGAAATTATCTTCACAAATTTTTGGAAGATGGTGAAGAATGAAATAGGAAGCCGCTGTCCAGATTAGTCACAGGACACAGGAATCCATTGTCCAGAGTAACCCCTGAAAGGCTCCAGGCCCAGAACCAAAGGTAAGGCAAGTGAGGAAAAGAGGGTGTTTTTGAATAGTTGAGCCATGCAAGGCACAAATCATCATTTATCCAAACAGTTCCTCATTGATAAACATTGAGGTCGATACCCAGTGTTTTGCTGCAACAAGTGATGCTGTGATAACCACCCATGTACAGAAAACCCTTCGCCTTAAATTCACTTAGAACACTCCCATAAGGTGCTTCCCCAACATCTTCTGAATCTAAATCTACTATTGAAATTTCAGGAGAAAAAAGGCAATACAAAGAGAACACAGTTACGTTTTAATATTATAGTGAAGGGATTTTTAGAAATGTTGTACATAGTGAATATTTATAACCTAAGAAACAGAAAATAAAGTGGAAGGGTACCTGCATTTATTACACCTAACATTCCTGTCTCTCTTAATTTCAGTCAACTTGCTCACACACAGAATCCTTCACAAAGTTAATTTTCATAAACCTTCTGTAACTTGCTTAAACCTTATTTTCTTACAACTAAAAATAATTTTTAAACTTTCCAAACTTGCCAAAACTCGCTTTTTGGGAAAAAAAATATTCCCATGCCTTTCAAAAACCAAAACACAATTTTTCTTTTCAATGTAAGCAGTTTCAATTACATACCAGGTGCTGAGTCCAGGATACAAATCAGAACTGCAGATAAAGTCTAACTCTCTTCCAGCATAGCTAGGAGACACGACTAACTACAACCGTCCCCAGGCCTTACCTAGAAATCTTATGGCTCCAAACCAGGTAAACTGAACAATTTTCCAAAGTCAAAGCAGCAGTTTATGACATTAAAGCCCTTAGCCAATTTAACCTCTGACTTAATTTAGGCCAAATGTCTACATTTTGGAGACTTTTTACCACCAATAATTGTAAAACTTTATTTCTCAAAGATTACTGAAGTCACATGAAATAAAAGGCATTAGGGTTTCTATTTTTCTAACAAATTATTTAAGAGCTTTCATTCTCTCTTAATCCAATTAATTAGAGCTCCTTCATGTAAACATCACACATACAACACTTCTAGACAGGAGAGTATCTGCCAGTTGTAAACTTTTCTTTCCCATCTTATGACTTTCTGACTTGTCTTATATTTCCTGCTTTCCTAAACAGTCATTCTACTTTAGGACAAGAATTTGCCATACAAGACCCTCTCTCATGTAAGTTTCTTTCCTTCATAACCTATCTTACCATAAATATATATTCATATCCACAACTTTCTTTAGATCTCTCTCCCCTAATTTTTGATGCCCACCCAAATCAAAAAAAGTCAGGTAAAGCAAGGCAAAACAGAGCAGAGCCTTAGATTTTGAGAGGGACCTGTCTGCTTACGGTTCTTGGGGTTCCAAGAGGAAAACAAAGGTTTCTCCTAAAATGGGGTCTGTGGCACCTTCTGTTTTGCACAAGGAGTCCCAGGCTGTCAGAAATTACCTTAGGTCCTTTCATGTGGGTTAACAAAGAGTAGCAAGATGACAGACGATGCAAATAATTCAGTCAACTAAGAAAAAGAAAACCTTAGTACTGTCCCCATTGTACAAATGGAGAAGCTGGACCCCAAAGGACCATGCAGTTTAAAAACTCATGTTCACAGTCGGGCACAGTGGCTCATGCCTGTAATCCCAGCACTTTGGGAGGCTGAAGTGGGTGGATCACAAGGTCAGGAGTTCGAGAACAGCCTGGCCAACATGGTGAAACCCCAACTCCACTAAAAATACAAAAATTACTCGGGCATGCTGGTGTGCGTCTGTAATCCCAGCTACTGGGGAGGCTGAGGTAGGAGAATTGCTTGCATCTGGGAGGCAGAGGTTGCAGTGAGCCAAGATCACACCACTGCACTCCAGAGTGAGACTCTGTCTCAAAATACATACATACATACATAAAATTCACGTTCACATACAGTGAGGCTCTACAGCTCTCTCTCTGAACCATCCTGTAATTCTTCCAATTCTATGCCCAGTCACTGATGCCCTTGCGTGGTAGCTCATGGCCCTGCTTAGAGCTTAGAACCTGGGTTTCATTTCCTGCTCTACAGCTATATAATTTAACAATTTTCCTCTGAATTTGTTGGATTCTAACCCTGTAAATTTCCAATCTTAAAATTACTGAACCTTAAAGAGGCCTGTGACATCTTTAGTCTTTAGAAATATTAAACACCCTATAAACAAAGGACTATATGAGGATAAAGCATATTCAAAGTTCTATACACTTTAAAACACTGAGGCAATGTATTGAAAACACACCTAAGAAACTGCAACCAATCTACTCTGGACAAAAATTTAGACACTACCTCTTCAAAATAACCAATCTAGTGGTACTTACGCATATTTTCACATGTATCAACAGTATTTTACATGATCATAGCCTTAAAAATAATTAAAAAGTGTCAAAAATTATAGGCCTTATACATTTCTGTGGGCTTGAAAAAAATGATACAATAGAGACTTTCTTTAAAGTAGTCAATAGAATGCATTAGCTTCTAAAGGGACCACTTAAGAGAGTTCATATCAAAGGCAGTAACACTAGGAATAAAACAGGGCTCAACACTGCAGGTTCTTAAAGATGAAAGTTAATAAAGCCTTGTTTTTGGTTGTGAATCTTTTTGCCTTAAAACATTATACACATGATCCTCCCCCCTTCCCTGTTGCTAAGGTGTGGTGATGCACGAGGTTTGCTCATGCAAATGACAACACTCTTGAAAACCATGGCAGAGAAATAAAATGAAGGCAATGTGGTTCGCTTAATGATCTTATAAATTGGAACTTATTACCCCCATGACTTGCATTTATCTTCAGACTATATGGGAGAGAGATGAAATGACTGTTTGCTACCTGCATTTCATTTAATGCTTCATTCTTTGATTCCTTGCATAACTACTTAAAATGCATTAACAGGATCACAAAAGCATAGCTATTCAAGTAACTAAATCATTATGCAACTACTTTGTTTCCTCATCTCTAAAACACAGTAATGGACCAATTATTTTAAAAGTACAACACAGGCCGGGCGCGGTGGCTCACGCCTGTAATCCCACCACTTTGGGAGGCCAAGGTGGGCGGATCACGAGGTCAGGACATCCAGACCATCCTGGCTAACACTGTGAAACCCCGTCTCTACTAAAAATGCAAAAAATTAGCCGGGCATGGCGGCGGGTGCCTGTAGTCCCAGCTACTTGGGAGGCTGAGGCAGAAGAAGGGCGTGAACCCGGGAGGCGGAGCTTGCAGTGAGCCGAGATGGTGCCACTGCACTCCAGCCTGGGTGACTGAGCGAGACTCCGTCTCAAAAAATAAATTAATTAATTAAATTAAATTAAAGTACAGCACACTGACAAGTAGTTTGTTTTCAACTCAGTTTCAGTTTGTTAAGGCCATTGCTTGGGACAAAGAAAACAAAAAGCAGGAGGAACAGAAGAAACAAAAATAGAAACCAGAAATATAAGCGGCAGTGTAAGAAAATAAAGAGGAACAAGACGATGGTGATAAGAAAAAACAGACTAGAAGAAAGGAAAAAGAACAAGTGATGGAATTAGAAAGCCTATTATGATACCTTTTATCCCCTCCCTGATTCGTGATATTTGAAAAAGTCCAAGATTAACGCAACAAAACGCAAAAAAAAAAAAAAAGCAAAAAGATATACAAATAGTCACCCCATAAATTTTATTAAGAATGAGACAATGCTGCCACTCACACCTGGCTCAGGAGCCAGCAGGAAGAAGGCGCCCTCCAGGGACTGCAGAAAGGGGAGAACTCCTCCTCGCCCTGGCCGCACCTCCACTGCTGCCACCAAGGCCCACAGCGCAGCACCCACTGGTTCCTACCCACCCCAGGCCAGCCTGGGCCCCACAGACCTCCTACTACCCCCTTCCCGGCCCACAGACTTGCTGCTGCTGCCACCACTAATGCCCATGCCAATACAACCACCACTGCTGTCACTCTCAATGCACCAGCCCCACCCTACAAGGATCCTACCATGTGGCCACCAACGGGCACCCTCCTACCTCCAGCCTCCTATCGCTAGGGTCGAGCTGCAGTCTCCAGTCTCCATCACTGCCACCAACTGCAGCAATGCGAGCCACAGTACCCCGCCATCTGCAGACTCCAGCCTCCAGCATGCAGCAGGGCGGCCCCTCCTTCTTCTCTAGGTGGGCACGGACAGCTGGGTGAGCAAAGCCAGAAAAACCTAGGACAGATGCAGGCAGTGGTAGCATTAGAGCCTCACTTTGGTCATGCTGGCCACTGGGTGTCAGGTGCCAGTTTCAGGCGAAGGCACTGACACCCACCCTCCAAAGTCCACCCTCTCCTTTCAGCCCAAGCTGACCATGAACTGGAGCCTGTGGTGGGCACTGGAGACACCACAGTGCCCGGCTCCCCACTCCACAGGAATCAATGGGCCCACCGGGGCTGCGCTCCTAGGGGAACAGGAGCAGCAAAAAGTCAGACGCAGCCAGGCCTCACCACCCAAGTGCGGGCTCTCATTCCTGACGCCTCCACCCAGAGAGCCCTGTCCCCGACGTGGTGCACGTTACTCCGTGTACCAGGCAGTCTCCACAATACAGAGCAAGAGGACGTAAGCCAGATAAACACGGCGGGTGTGGGGGGCCGTGCCGTGCTCAGTATTCCTGCAGAAACACTGTATGCCCTCTGCACTGAGTACGAGGAGGAGGAGATCACTTTGTAAAGCCTGGAAACCACGGAGGGGAGGACGGTCCCTTCCATGGAGGCCACTGCTGTCACTGGCACCTCTGCTGCCTGCTGCCGGCAGTGCAGCCCCCAATAGTGCCCCTAACCCGCCCCCCACTGCCAGCAATGCAGCCCTCAGATAGCGCCCCCAACACCCCACCCCCTGCCCTCCCATGGCAGTGTAGCATACCATAGCACCCCTAACCTGTCCGCCACCGGTGACAGTGTAACCCCAATAGCACCCCCAACTACTCCACCACCAGCAGTGTAGCAACCAACAGTGCCCACAACCCGTCCCCACCACAAGCACTGCAGCACCCGATATCGCCCCCAACCTGACCCCCACCACGGGCAGTGCAGCAGCTGATAGTGCCCCTAACCCGCCTCTGACAATGCAACGCCCCCAAAAGAGCCCCCAAACCCCGCCAGCTGTGGGCAGTTTAGCCCCCAGTAGCGCACCTAACCCGTACCCCCACCTCGGGCAAGGCAGCTCCCAATAGCTCACCTAACCCGCCTCTCCCTTGACAGTGCAAGCTCCTGATAGCGCCCCCAACCACCACACCCCCACAGCCGGCAATGTAGTCCCCAATATCACACTGAACTCATCTCCTGCCACTGGCAAAGCAACCTCTGACAGCGTCCCCAACCAGCCCCCAGCCATGGACAGTGAAGCCCGGGATAGCACACCCACCCTCCTGCCTTGGGCAGTGTAGCCCCTGATAGTGCACCCAACCCACTCCTTGCCACGGGCAGTGCAGCACCCAACAGTGCCCCCAACCCGCCCCTCACTGCCGGCATTGTAGCCCCAAATAGGACACCCGACCTACGAATTGGCACAAGCGGTGCAACACCCAACAGTGACCCTAACTTGTCTGCTAGCACTATAGCCTCAGATAGCACACCCAACCCGCCCTCCGCCACAGACAACACTGCAGCAGATAGCGCCCCTAACACGCCACCCACCACCAGCAGTGCAGCCCCAGAAAGTGCCCCAACCCCCACCAGCCACAGCCAGGGTAGCCCCCATAGCGGCCCCTGCCCGGATAACACATCTAACCCACCTTGATTGTCAGCACGGCCCCTGATGGCGCACCTAACCCGGCCCTCAACAGCATCCCCCGGTCCCCCTTCCCTTGTTCTACCTCCGCAAGTAACACAGTCCCCAATACTGCCCAGAACCCTCCTAAGCAATGGAACCCCAGATAGCACCCCGAACCTGCCCCCACCCCAGGCAGGCAGTGCAGTTCTGATAGTATACCTGCCCCACGGCCTTTCTACCACTCCAGCCATGCTGCCGCTGTGGGCCACTCTCCTACCGTTCTGGTGGCTGCAGTCTCCGGCGCGACGACCAAGAGCAACAAAGCAAACTGCTATATCGCAGTTATCCTCCCCTTCTTCTCCTCTTCCTCTTCTAAGCCCAGCACAGACGCGCAATACAGAACAGCCTGGAACACCCTGACTCCGCACGCGCCCCACACATGCTTTATATAGGGAAGTTATGCAAATACATTCCTGAACTACATGTTCTGATTGGATGAGAGAAACCTCTAGGCCTACTCTGATTGGACTTTATTATCATGTTTTGATTGGTTGTCTTAAGACTTGCTCTCATCCAATCAGAACATGGTAATAAAGTCCAATCAGAGTAGGCCTAGAGATTTTTCTCTCATCCAATCAGAACATGTAGTCCCAGAACTCATTTGCATAACTCCACATATAAAGCATGCTGTGGTCAGGGGAGTCAAACCATGCCGGGTTCTTTAGTGTTTGTCCAGGGAGCTGCTCCGTGCCCAACTTAAAGGCAGAGGACCCCCTGCCAAGTGCTGGGGGCTGGAGCCTGGGGCACCGCGGCTAGCCTCACTGTGACTGGTGGCCGAGATGGCGATTGCAGCGTGACGGGAGTGGTAAGAGGGGGAAAATAGTTTGGGGGTAGATGAAGGAGGAAAAGAGGGTGGTGAGCAGGAGAAGGCATTGCAAAAAGGCAATGGGGAAAAGATGGTGGGAAAAAAACGTTTTTGGGTAGATGGAGGGGGAAATGAGGTTGGCAAACAGGAGGGGGAAAAACGGCAGGGTGAGCAGGAGGGAGAAAAGGTTTTGCGAAAACGGTGGGGAAAAAGATGGTAGGTAAAAAGTTTTTGGGTAGATGGGGGGGAAAAGAGGGTGGCAAATGGGAGGAGTAAAGAGAGGTTGGTAAAAGTGTGGAAAATGAGTGAGCGGGAGGGAGGGAAGGATTTGCGAAAAGACAGTGGGAAGAAAAGTTTTTGGGTAGATGGAGAGAGGAAAGGATGGTGGCGAGCAGCAGGGGAAGGAGGGTTGGGAAAACGACAATGGACAAATAGTTTTGCGGTAGATGGAGGGTGAAAAAAGAGTGGCATGTGGGAGACGGGTGGGAGTGGGGAAAAGAGGTTGGTGAGCAGTAGTGGGGAGAAGGCATTGTGAAAAGATGGTTGGGGGGTGAGGAAAAAAGTTTTGGGGTAGATGAAGGGCGATAAAAGGGTGGTGAGAAGGCTTTGGGAAAAGATGGGGGGAAATGTTTTTGGGAAGATGGAGGAGCAAAAGAGGGTGATGGGAGCAGGAAGGCGAAAAAGGGAGAATTTGCGAGAGTGGTCATTCTGATTAGTCATTCACCCTCTCATTGATAAGTATAATGATAGCTGTGGGTTTCATAGATAACTACCACTAGTTTCGGAAAGTTGTCTTCTTGTCCATAACTCTGGAGTGTTTTGTGATGAAAATGTGTAATACTTTCTCAAATGCTTTCTATGGAGATGCTCATGTATTTTTGTGTTTTATTCTATTAATACAGTTTTTGCATGCATTGATTTTCAAATATGAAATCAATGTAGCATTCCTGGGGTAAATCACATCTGCATATAGTGTGTAATCTGTTTTATATGTTGCTGGATTCAGTTCGGCAGTATTTCGTTAAAGATTTTTAATTTTATTTAAATAATGGGCCAGGCACAGTGGCTCATGCCTATATCAGCGCTTTGGAAGGCAGAGGTTGGCAGATCACCTGAGGTCAGGAGTTCGAGACTAGTCTGGCCAACATGGTGAAACCCCATGTCTACTAAAAATACAAAAAGTAGCTGAATGTGGTGGCAGACACCTGTAATCCTAGCTACTTGGGAGGCTGAGGCGGGAGAATCACTTGAACCTGGAAAACGGATGTTGCAGTGAGCTAAAATTGGGCCACTGCACTCCAGCCTGGGCGACAGAGTGAGACTCTGTCTGAAAAAAAATAAAGAAAGATACTAGTCCATATTGTTTCGTGATATAGCTTTGGTGTCAGAGTAATTCTGGCTTTATAAGACGAGTTGGGTAATGTTGTCTCCCCTTTTATTTTCTGCAAGAGTTGGTGAACAATTGATATTAATTTCTCAGAGTGATAGCTACCTGAGATGGGAATTTTATTATAAGTTTTTAAAATTACAATCCAATCTTTTTACCTTCTGTAGGTCTATTTAGATTTTCTATTTCTCCATAGTCTTTTAGTCTATTTTAGTTTGTATCGCTCTAGGACTTCATCCATTCTATCTAGGCTATCTAATTTTTTTAGCATAAGACTTTCATTACATTGTCTTTTATTTTTATTTTGTATTACTAGCAGTGATGGATTCTCTTTTATTGCTGATTTTAGCAACTTGAGTCTCTTCTCTTTTTATCTTGCTTAGCCTAAGTAAACATTTGTCAATTTTGTTACCTTTTCAAGCATTTGATTTTGGTTTATTGATTTTCTCTGTTTTTTCCTACTCCCTATCTTCCTGTTGGCTTAACTCTTATTGTTATGAAACGTTTCTCTTTGTCTTTACGAACATTGTATTTGGTTAATTAAAATGTAAGTTGATTTTGGAGTATCAACTGTTGTCTTATATGAAAATGAAGTATCAATTAGGAAATAATGGGTTCCCAAATATTGCAGTGGAAACATATTTCTTGGCAGGGGTGGAAGTACAAAAGAAACATCCATGTACATGCAGTCCTTGGTTCCCCAAGTCATTGAGCTAACTTGGTCAAAATAAGTAGCCTCTCATTCCTTATCTCATGTGGGTGGTCTTGCCTTGCTTGGAGACATTATAATTAATTCCCTTGATGTAGTTACTTTTAAGCGTATCGGTTTACTTCATCTCCCATTTTCAACCAGTTACTGTACCTGGAATAATTACTAGAATCCAATTCCATCATACACAAGTAAATAAGTAAATTCTGTCATTTAATATCTAAATTACATATATAATTATTTATTTATATATACATACATATATTTTACTTGTAAGTCAATGAAGATAAAGCTTTGTATGCTCTGTAAAATATGCTGTCTATATTCACTCTCATGACATTAAAGAATAAATTGAGTAATGGAATGTATTTAAATTTTACATATATCTTCCATTTAGTAGCAGAAATAAAATCTTGGTACTTGATTTAGTGAATTCCTCCTAAATTTAAATATAGTAAACTTAAGATGTTACTTCCTTGAATCAAAATTTATCTTAATGGGATGATAATTCAGTAGCTTATCTCTAATGAGCCTCAGCTAGTATTAAATCTATTATGAAATCAGACAGCATCAAAATAAAATATAATTAAAACACAAAAATTATTTTATTGATTAATTTAGACCTCAGATGTTTACATTATGAGATCAAGGTTTTTTCAGGTTTTGTTTTTAGAATAATTAGCAAATATTACCAAATGTGAACCGTAGTAAAAGTTCTTCAGTAACACTTTACCATTCCATTTTCAAATAACCGGAATTTATGTGTCAGGTTGAAAAGTTTTTAGATGAGTGACTTTTATTTCTATATGTATCCAAATATTTGTGTATCATGTAGACAGCCCTAGGAAATATGCAGATATATAAGCCATTGCATAGAATGGTAAAGAATATATTATTAAAAGAAACAAGAGAATAAGATGCATTCACTTAATGCTCCAAATAGGTCTCTACTATCTCAAATGCAGCATTCACCCACTACTTTCAAACATTGTATCAGGGCTGGGAGCTGTGGCTCATGCCTGTAATCTCAGCACTTCCGGAAGTGGAGGTGGGTGGATCACTTGAGGCCAGGGGTTCCTGACCAGCCTGGCCAACATGGCAAAACGCTGTCTTTACTAAAAATAAAAAAATAATAATAATAACAGACAGGCATGGTGGCACACTCCTGTAATCCCAGCTACTCAGGAGGCAGAGGTACAAGAATCACGTGAACTTGGAAGGCAGGGGTTGCAGTGAGCCGAGATCGCACAGTGGCGAGACTATCTCAAAAAAACAAAACCAACAACATTATATCATGGTGTGTGATTAATCTGAATTTAAAATATTATAACATAAGCTAGATAAAAATTATTATACAAAATATTGCTTTGTATCTCTTTGTTTTGAATTAACCAACAATTTGAATATTGCTGAGAATATTTGCACTATAAATATTTCTGTGATTATTGGTTATATTAACTCAAATTTACTCTCTTTTCAAAGCAACCTGTATAAAATTATTTAAATCATACATAACTTGAATATGATTGGCATGTGATACATTTACATTTAATAATTAAAAGCACATTACAACACTTACACCTAATCTTAATATTGCTTAACCTTAGAAACACAGAGTAAATGATAGGAGTAATACAGGAGACAAACTATGAAAAGCCACATACTGAATATCTCTGTTTTTATTAAACTTTCTTTTCCCATTGCATTTAAAACTAAATTTGTCATGGACCATTATTTTAGTAATTCTTACTGTAATCTTACTGTATGTACATTCTCTACCATATTAGCAGGTTAAATAAAATACATGATCAAAGGCAAAAATGTATGCAAAGAAATTATAGCATATTTAAGTTACAAAAAGCTACTCTTACTGAATCTCTTGAATTATAATTTATAGCGAAAGTGTACAAACTATTGCAAAAGTCTTCTCTATTTATAAGTAATTACATACATAAAGTATCTCCCTCATTCAATAGATTTTATATTTCTTTCAGAAACATACATTAAGTATAAAACGTTCTGAATTTGACTAAATTGCATTTAAAATTATACATCATTGGTTATATAATTATAAGCAAGTACATTTAATGACTACATACTGTAAACTTTCTTTGCCATGTGGCACAGTTAATGTACCTTTTCTTTCTATCTGTATCTATTATATCCTAGTCTATTTCAGTTTTCTCACAAGTAGCATTTATTTTCATTCAACTCCCAAAAAGTTATAAGACAACCATGCTCAAACAAAATGTGTTAGTAGTATAGTATAAACCTTTTTTTCATTTCTAAATTTGTGTTATGAATTGTTAAATAATTTTATTATCCAGTCTTGATGTCTGAAAACATCTTAAAATAGAGAAGTTCACGATATTAGATGCTGTATCTTTCTTCGTATAATGACAGAGGACTTTAGTTCTTTTCTCAATTTTAGGAAAAATTTTGCTTTAAGACCAATAAAAACACAAGTTTACATAAGCTGAGAGCATGTACATATAGCTACTCTGTGGAAAACTTATTTTGTGATTAGAGCTATTGGGATCATCTTTTGAGAATATTCAGGCTATATAGGATGCTGCAAATTTATTTTCATGGTTGCTGTAACTGGCAAGGCAAGCAGATGATAGGCCTATAGCTGTTTCATGATGAGCACATCTCAAGGAATAAAGAAAGGCCTTCACAAGAAGAGGGAGGCAGCTGGCACAATAATGCATCATGAACACAGATTCAGTGGCTTCTGAGAGTCATTATGACACCTGCCTTCTTCTTCTTCTTTGTTTCTATCTCATGTAATCCAATTTCAAGGAAGTGTCAAAGTGTTAGGGATGGGGAGACTCTTTTTTCTCTTTCCTCCAAATCTGATGAGGTCCTGACTTACTCATTGCTAAAAAAAAAAAAAGAGAGAGAGAGAGAGAGGACTCTGTATATTTTTAAATGAAGAATGTTGTTTTTACCTAAATCGATCTGGCCTGGTATATGACAACATAAAAAATCTCAAGGATAGGCGGTGGCTCAAGCCTGTAATCCCAGCACTTTGGGAGGCCGAGATGGGCGGATCACGAGGTCAGGAGATTGAGACCATCCTGGCTAACACGGTGAAACCCGTCTCTACTAAAAAAAAAAAAAACTAGCTGGGCAAGGTGGCAGGCGCCTGTAGTCCCAGCTACTTGGGAGGCTGAGGCAGGAGAATGGTGTAAACCTGGGAGGCGGAGCTTGCAGCGAGCTGAGATCCAGCCACTGCACTCCAGCTTGGGCGACAGAGTGAGACTCCGTCTCAAAAAAAAAAAAAAAAAACTCAAGGATAGAGCCCAGAAACTCGCCAACCAAGCAAATAATTGTGCTGAACCCCCTTTGACACTCTGTAATTGGATGTCCTGGGTACTCCCAGTTCTTAGTCCTTTAATACCTGTTATTATTTTTCTCTTAATCGGACCTTGTGTCTTTCGTTTAGTTTCTCAATTCATACGAAACCGCATCCAGGCCATCACTAATAATTCTGTATGACAAATGCTCCTTCTAACAACCGCACAATATCACCCCTTACCCCAAAATCTTTCTTCAGTTGAATCTCTCCCACTGTAGGTTCCCACGCCGTCCCTAATCCCACTTGAAGCAGCCCTGAGAAACATTGTCCATTATCTCTCCATACCACTCCCAAAAATGTTTGCCACCTCAACACTTCGCCACCATTTGTTTTATTTTTCTTATTAATATAAGAAGACAGGAATGTCAGGCCTCTGAGCCCAAGCTAAGCCATCATATCCCCAGTAACCTGCACATATACATCCAGATGGCCTGAAGCAACTGAAGATCCACAGAAGTGAAAATAGCTTAACTGATGACATTCCACCATTGTGATTTGTTTCTACCCCACCCAAATTGATTGATGTTCTTTATAATCTCCCCTACCCTTAAGAAATTTCTTTGTAATTCTCCCCACCCTTGAGAATGTACTTTGTGAGATCCATCACCTATCCCAAAACCTATAAGAACTAATGATAATCCCACCACCCTTAGCTGACTCTTTTTTCAGACTCAGCCCACTTGCACCCAGGTGAAATAAACAGCCATGTTGCTCACACAAAGCCTGTTTGGTGATCTCTTCACACGGACACGTGAAACATATGGGATGACCAAAAGTATTTTCCACCTGAGCTGCCTTGCCTGCCTGTGTGGCAATGACCAGGCTAAGATGTTTATCTTAATAGTTCAATATAAATATTGGCTAGATAGAAGGTCACAGATTCAGTGAAGAGTCTCAGATCCTTGTTCCAGGATGGAGAAATGCCTGCAGAAATTTTTCCTGATTCTGGTTTTGGTGACAAGAGGGGGGAGTGGGTCTAGAGGTCATAGTGTGGGATCAGACAAGAGACTTGTGCCTTATTTCCCTGTGGGGCAGATGCTCTGGTTTAGCATTTGGCTCCTTCCACACCCTGATCAGTAATCATCACCCTCATCCTCAGACAGAAACCCAGAGTAGTAAATGAGGCCAAGTGGCCAGACCGGGAACAAGAGGCCTAATAGAGAACCCTGCAAGTTGGGAAACAGCAGACATACTTGTTTGGGGCTTTTCATGTGAGGTGGTGGGGTCAGGCCACATTATCCACATGACTCTGCTGCTTGTTCCAGTGCAGAAGGAGGTGACCCTTAGCACACGGGACACATCACCTCTAGCGTGGAGCTGAGACAAAGAGGGCGCAGCCACGCCTGCATGGTGATCAGTGACTGGTGTTTGTCATTTACTAACTCCTGCTACTGGCATGGGAAGGGCCTGTGCTCTCCCTTCTGCTGACACCCACCTGTGCATTATCTTAAGAGAAAACACATAAAATACACAGTAATACAATAATGCAATATGTCTGCAATATGTATCTCCTACTTGCTGAAATTTTTAGTTTCTGTGTTCAGGTTAGTAAATATTTCACCATTTGTTCAAATTATCTCCTGTATTGCTGAATTTTGTGGTTGTTTTATACAAATACACTTGAAGTTTATCATTTTGATGAGAGCAGAATAATAAATATTCTGAAATATGCTTTAAATTATATAAGAAAAAATATGTTTTATTGTATTAATTATAAACTTGATAATTTTATTCTAATGAATATTTTAAATGATAATTCGATTTTATTCACATATTCTTGCTATTAAAAGGTTAACTCATTCAGAAAAACATTTCTGCTATTCTGACATCTTTTGCCTCTCATTTCTTTGATTTGTTTGGATGACACATTTAAATTAAAGAGTCTTTAATTTTAAATGATTGTCAGTACACCAAGTACTGACAATATGTAACAAATTCTTGAATTCTATTATCTAGTAATTTTTTTTTTAAGACAGAGTCTAGTCTCTCTCTGTCGCTCAGGCTGGAGTGCAGTGTTGTGAGCTCACTACAACCTCTGCCTCCCAGGTTCAAGCGATTCTCATGCCTCAACCACTTGAGTAGCTGGGATTACTTGTGTGTGCCACCACACAAGCATGCATATATATATATACACACACACACATATAAAAAATACATATTTATATATGTATTTTTATATACATAAATTTTTTTTGGTAGAGATGGGGTTTAGCCATTTTGGCCAAGCTGGTCTCAAACTCCTGGCCTCAAGTGATCCACCTGCCTTAGCCTCCCAAAGTCCTGGGATTACGGGCATGAGCCATTGTGCCCAACCTATCATCTAGTAATTTTGCTTAAGAGAAACTAAAAGCAGCCCAAACAATTATACTAGCAGTCACTGTTCTAACTGTTGGAAGGAATGGGTGACTTTAAGACTGGCTGCTGCTTTACATAGGTTACAAATGACTATTTACTACTTTTTCACAGATAAAGTCCCTGAACTTCAATAAAGCATTGGGGGAGGGGAATATTTAAACCATTCCTTTCTTCTTTTTTTTCTTTTTTTCCCCCCATTTCTTTCTTCAAACAATTGTTTTGTTGTTGTTGTTTTATTAGATCTAAAAAGGAAAAAGTCGTCACTGATACATTTTGCTTGAACCAAAAGGCATAGAAAAACAGCATGTAACTATTAAATTTCTAAGAAAATTGAGGTAAAGAGATGAAATCTTTAGTTCTAAGTTTGTACACAGAAGGTAAATTCGCTCCTCTCTAAAAAGTGAAGGGAACAACTGTGTACAAAATAATAAAATAATTCAAGCCCTTCTCGTAAGAATATACCTAGAACTTTGCTAGAGCTTGTTATTCCACAAGAGCACCTAAAATGCCAGTCCGTGCAACTGGTACTTCTCTCTTCTCCTATCCATCTAGGCAGTAGTTTTCATGTATTTCTGGCTGAATGTCACAGACAAAGGCCAAGAAGTTATTCACGACTTCTTCCCTGTTCTGCTGGAAGTAGGTCTGGAGGATGGCCATTTTATCCTGGGTCTCCTTATCCACTTCAGTGCTGCACCTGCCATGGGATCCCAGTGCCGCAGCTTCTTTGGCCTTGAACTCTTTCTTCCTCTGCAGGTAGCACTGTTCAATTTCAGCCTGAGCTGCTTCCTTGACCTGCTTCAGCCTCTGGTTCTTTTGCTTGTGGGCCTCTGACACCTTCTCAGTGGCCCACTTCTCAGCCTTCAGCAGCTGCTGGATCCCCTGCAACTGACTGGTCATGGCGACAGCGATTCTGAGACTAGCTCAGAGGACCCTGGGATCAGCCAACCCATCCAACCACAATCTGCACCTGCACCCTGCCGCCCCTCATCTCTTGCAAGTAAGTCAT
The DNA here is from genome assembly GCF_003255815.1 of Theropithecus gelada. NCBI lineage: Eukaryota > Metazoa > Chordata > Mammalia > Primates > Cercopithecidae > Theropithecus > Theropithecus gelada. Next base: position 33,952,148 of record NC_037678.1, on the reverse strand, counting down.
CACCAGAGAGATGAAATGTTAGAAGTTATAGCACAAAGTGAGCACATTAAGTATTTTAAAAATCTTTTAAAATGTGTCTTATAAGTAATTTTACACAGTACATAATGTATTCATATGTTACATATCAACAGAGCTATTTGGACAGTCAGATTTCCTTCAGATTAAAGATAGAGTTGGCATTTTTTTAAGAAAGTGTTTTAAAACTATTAGGGGAGGCTGGGCGCGGTGGCTCACGCCTGTAATCCCAGCACTTTGGGAGGCCGAGATGGGCGGATCACGAGGTCAGGAGATCAAGACCATCCTGGCTAACACGGTAAAACCCCGTCTCTACTAAAAAAAATACAAAAAACTAGTCGGGCGAGGTGGCGGGCGCCTGTAGTCCCAGCTACTCGGGAGGCTGAGGCAGGAGAATGGCATGAACCCGGGAGGCGGAGCTTGCAGTGAGCCCAGATCACGCCACTGCACTCCAGCCTGGGCGACAGAGCGAGACTCCGTCTCTAAAAAAATAAAAAAATAAAAAAATAAAAACTATTAGGGGAGTTTCCATAGTGTGGAACAGTACTTCTTTATAATGCAATATTTTATGTGTGTCTTTAAAAAGTCAAGTAGGAAACTAGATCCAGCTCTGAGAAAAACACTTTTGACTTCATTTACTTTTATGTATATCTGATGCATACTATAAAGTATTTGCTGTGAGTGTCTTGCAGATACCCTTAACTAAGAAAAACAGATATTTCTGGATATACATTACAACTTAGATTACCTTTGTACACTAACATTTATGGTAAGAACAACATGTTAAATGTTGGCAAATCTAAGAGTGCTCAATTTGACTGTTCATCCTGACACTCACAGAACTTACTCCGGTGCCCACTAGACGCCATTTCCATCAGGATAGAGTCTGTGTCATTCATCAATGTATGTCTAACACCTGACATAGGAGTACATGGCACAGAGTGGATTTTCAATAAATGTTTGTCAATTAAACATTTTCACCAGTAAATAAACAAAACACCTTCAATAAATGGCATGAGATACCAACTATTTCATCATGCAACACTGGGAACTTCTTGCAGACGTTCTCAGACTGCTTATCCTAAGTGGATCAAGAGTTACACAAAACTGAGTTCCTCCAAAAATAAATAAATTATCATCATGGGAAAAAAGAAAGGCAGTAACATTTTATTCTACAGAGGTAATAAGTAACATTTACAACATAAACTAAATGAAAGCCACCACAGTACTAAGACAATTCCAAAACTATTGTGTTTCATGTATGTACTATAGAACCCATTCTCATTCTTTTTTTTAGTGATAATGTTTCCCCTTTTTCAGTTTTATTTAGTTCAGTAGTTGTGGGGGAACAGATGGTGTTTGTTTGCATGGAAAAGCTCTTTAGTGGTGATTTCTGAGATTTTGATGCGCCCATCACCCAAGCAGCGTACGCTATACCCAATATGTAGAATTTTATTCATCACCCCCCTCACACCCTTCCCCTCGAGACCCCAAAGTCCATTATGTCATTCATACGCCTTTGCATCCTCAAAACTTAGCTCCCACTTATAAGTGAGAACGTGCAATGTTTGATTTTCTATTCCTGAGTTTCTTCATTTAGAATAACGGTCTCCAACTCCATCCAGGTTGCTGCAAATGCCATTATTTTATTCCTTTTTATGTCTGAGTAGTATTTCATGGTGTATATGTATATACCATATATATATATATATATATATGATCACATTTTTGGCTAGGTGCACTGGCTCATGCCTGAAATCCTAGCACTTTGGGAGGCCAAGGCAGGCAGATCACCTGAGGTTGGGAGTTTGAGACCAGCCTGACCAATATGGAGAAACATCATATCTAATAAAAATACAAAATTAGCCAGGTGTGGTGGCACATGCCTGTAATCCCAGCTACTTAGGAGGCTGAGGCAGGAGAATCACTTGAACCTGGGAGGTAGAAGTTGCAGTAAGCTTCGATCACACCATTGCACTCCAGCCTGGGCAACAAGAGTGAAATTCCTACTAAAAATAAAAAAACAACTTTTTCCTTATTCACTCATCAGTTGACGTGTGTCTGTGCTGGTTCCGTATTTTTGCAGTTGTAAATTGTGCTGCTATAAACGGATTCAAGTGTCTTTTTTTTTTTTTTTTTTTTTTTGAGACGGAGTTTCACTCTTGTTGCCCAGGCTGGAGTGCAATGGCACAATCTTGGCTCACCGTAACTTCCACCTCCCAGATTCTAGCGATTCTCCTGCCCCAGCCTCCTGCGTAGCTGGGATTACAGGCATGCACCACCACGCCTGGCTAACTTTTGTATTATTAGTAGAGACGGGGTTTCACCATGTTGGCCAGGTTGGTCTCGAACTCCTGACCTCGTGATCCGCCCACCTCGGCCTCCCAAAGTGCTGGGATTACAGGCATAAGCCACCGCACCCAGCCATAGTCTTTTTCAAATAATAACTTGTTTTCTAGGAATTTATCCCTCTCTCTTGATTTTCTAGTTTGTGCACGTAAGGGTGTTCATAGTAGCCTTGATTATCTTTTGTATTTCTGTGGTATTGGTTGTAATTTTCCCATTTCATTTCTAATTGAACTTATTTGGATCTTCTCCCTTTTTTTCTTGGTTAATCTCACTAATGGTCTACCGATTTTGTTTCTCTCTTCAAATAACCAGTTTTGTTTCATTTGTTTTCTGTATTTTTTGTTTCAATTTTATATAGTTCTGCTGTGATGTTTGTTATTTCTTTTCTTCTGGGTTTGGGTTTGGTTGGTTCTTGTTTTTCTAAGTCCTTGAGGTGTGACCTTAGATTGTCTGTTCATGCTCTTTCAGACTATTTAATGCTATGAAGTTTCCTCTTAGTTTTGCTGTATCCCAGATGTTTTAATAGGTTGTGTCACTATGATCATTCAGTTCAAACAATTTTTTTTTTTTTTTTTTTTTTTTTGAGACGGAGTCTCGCTCTGTCGCCCAGGCTGGATTGCAGTGGCCCGATCTCGGCTCACTGCAAGCTCCGCCTCCCGGGTTCACGCCATTCTCCTGCCTCAGCCTCCGGAGTAGCTGGGACTACAGGCGCCCGCCACCACGCCCGGCTAGTTTTTTGTATCTTTTAGTAGAGACGGGGTTTCATCGTGTTAGCCAGGATGGTCTCGATCGTCAAACAATTTTTAAATTTCCTTCTTGATTTCATTGTTGACCCAAAGGTCATTCAGGAGTAGATTATTTAAGTTTCATGTATTTGTATAGTTTTAAGGGTTCTTTTTGGAGTTAATTTCCAGTTTTATTCCATTGTGGTCTGAAAGAGTACTTGATATATTTTCAATTTTCTTAAATTTATTGAGACTTGTTTTGTGGCCTGTCATGTGATTTATCTTGGAGAATGTTCTATGTGCTGATTAAAATATGGTATATTCTGAAGTTGTTGGGTAGAATGCTAGGTAAATATCTGTTAAATCTATTTGTTCTAGGATATAAATTAAGTCCATTGTTTCTTTATTGCCTTTCTGTTTTGATGACCTGTCTAGTGCTGTCCGTGGAGTATTAAAGTCCCCTACTATTATTGTGTTGCCATGTATCCCATTTCTTAGGTCTAGTAATAATTGTTTTATAAATTTGGGAACTCCAGTAGTAGGTGCATATATATTTAGGATTGTGATATTGTTCTGTTGGACTGATCCTTTTATCGTTATATAATGCCGTTCTTTGTCTTTTATAACTGTTGTTGCTTTAAAGTCTGTTTTGTCTGATGTAAAAATAGGAACATCAAAAGACGTTCCTTCATCTACAACCATGCAGGTGTCCCAGCAGTGAGAACAAGCACAAATCTGTCAGGAGAAACAATGCTCATGGATGCTTGAGAAAACTGCTTACTTTTTAGTTCTTGAATCCTGAAAATTACTTTTGGCTGTTTTGGACTCCAGAACAGTGATTCATTATATTTATTTGTTATTCTATCAATTCTCAGTTGAATGCAAGACTCAAATGTCCTTGTCATTTGCAATATTTTAATCATGCTCCACAGCCTGACTTGCAACCCTGTTAATATTGAATGACCTTTGATCCTGCTCCAGTTCACACATTGAGCCCTGAACTCTTCCATTTTTTCCATGGACCATTATCAACTGAAATCTCACAGTGGGAAACCAGTCTTTTAGAGCGGGTCTACTTCTTAGATTACCCAGTGCCACAGCCCAAGCATAAGATATTCTGGATAGACGTTACCCAATAACGACTTCATTTAGTGTTCTCATTCACAAATGTCAGAGTCCTGAAGCCTCAGATCTTTCACCACAAACTCTTTCAATGTCAAGGGCTCTACTCTGTTGATTCGAATTTAGTTGCTGTCCACGATGTCCTACAGGATTGGAGTTTATGCCGGTTCCTTCCAGATATGATCTGATTACTGCCTCCATACTGAACTCACTACTATAGACCTTTGGTAAGGCTTCTGGGAAGAAATGTGTGTATTGAATAGGCCAACATAAGTGACCCTCAGGTAGTGCTGGACCAGGGCTTACCCCATAACTGGTTTAAGTTGGTACAAAACTTTACTCACTGGTAGAAGCATTACACCATCACCTCCTGCGGCTATGATAGCATCCACCCAATAGACAGCTTCCTTCTCATGTTCATGGCTCTCTACTAGATTAACTTCAACTACTGCTTCCTATAATCTGTAATACATTCTACATCTTTGCTGCAAATATGATGTGGTTCAATAATTCCACTATAGCTACAGTCTTTCGATGCAAGCAGTTGCTTCCAGTCCCCCTCCAGGAGCTCTGCTTAATGGTACCACTGCAGTTGAAAATCCTACTGTGGGGTTTTAGCCACCACCACCCGGGAGGGGTGGAAACCATCATTGGGGTGGCTGCCACAGCCTGCCAACTCATATGGCTGCATCTGCCCCAGATGCCAATGGCCACCACAGTTACCACTGGGTCATGCAGGGGGGCATCCTATGCTTGGGTTTTGCAGTGCTGCTGCCAGGCCATCTGCACGTGAGGATGGCTGCCAAGCAAGAAGCCTTGGAAATGTCATACTTCACCCAGCCAAGGCCACAGGCACAGGCTCCTGCCTCTGCTTCCAGCTTCCACCACTAGGAGTGTGGGTGGCTGATGCTGTCCTGGCCTGTAACTTCACCCGAGAAGACAGAGGTTAAGTTCAGGGACATGACTGGCCCATTAATGAATTTGTAGTACAGCCTGTTACCTTCTAGGTGAAGTATGTGACATTTTTACTTTTAAAAAATCAATCTGCATTTTGAAATATCTTTATTATTTTGCTTACTTCTGCTATTGATTCAACAGTATTCCAAGTTAATTTTTTATCTGGAATTTCATAATTTAATCTGAGTGGAGAGAGGAATCCTGCAGCAGGACAAATAAAACACACCATATTCCTAGAAGAGAGATAGAATTTGGAAATAAGAATCACAGATATGAAATGCATGTGGAGGGTATGGCAAAATACATCTTTTGACAGTATTGGGCACATGGAATTATAATGACAAGGCAGGCAAGGATCGTTAAAGCCAGAGGGTGAATGTCCTTATGTGTCATAGTGAAGTGATTGATTTTTTAAATTCAATTGAAGTGAGTTAATTACACTTAAGAAGGATTGGGAACTATGGGGCATCACCATTGGGGACTTTTGCTGAGAGGTGGTGTGGCCAGGCCACGTTATTCACCTGACTCTGCCACTCATTCCAGTGCAGGAGGAGTTGCCTGTTACTTCCAGGTGACAGGCCTGGCTGAGTGAACATAGATGGCATGCAGGACTCTGAAAAGGACTCATGGAACACACTACTACTGACACAGAGCCTGACACAGAGCGGGCATAGCCGCCTGTGCAAGCTGACAAGTTACTGGCGTTTTTCATTTACCATAAATCCCTGCTTCTGAAATCTGAGGGGTCTGGCCTATCTGCTCTGCTGACACCCTCCAGTGCACCTTCTCAGAGGAAAATCCATATAAGTTAACAACAATTTTAAAAAATAAAGCACTAACATTACTAATCTGCATGCTGTTGAATTTTTTTTTTATTTTCGGGGTTTTTTTGTTTTTTTCATTTTTTGTTTTTTCGAGACAGGGTCTCACTTTGTCACCCAGGCTGGAGTCCAGTGGCACAGTCTCAGTTCACAGCAGCCTCGACCTCCCAGGCTCAAGCAATCCTCCAACCTCAGCCTCCCTAGTAGCTGGAACTATAGGCACATGCAACCATGCCAGGCTAATTTTTTTTTAGACAGAATCTCGCTCTGTCACCAGGCCGGAGTACAGTGATGCAATCTGGGTAACTGCAACCTCTGCCTCCCTGGTTCAAGCGATTCTTCTGCCTCATCCTCCCAAGTAACTGGGACTACAGGTGTGCATGCATCACCATGTATGGCTAATTTTTGTATTTTTAGTAGAGACAGGGTTTTACCATGTTGGCCAGGATGGTCTTGATCTCTTGACCTTGTGATCCGCCACCTCAGCCTCCCAAAATGCTGGGATTACAGGTGGGAGCCACCGCACTCATCCCTGCCCAGGCTGGTCTTAAACTCCTTGGATCAAGAGATCCTTCTACCTTGGTCTCCCAAAGTAGTTGTGATTACAGGTGTGAGCCACTGCACCTGGCCTGAATTTTTTTAATTTGGTGTCCGCAGATAAGAAAATGTTTCACCATTTGTTCAAATTTTCTTTTATATCATTTACAAAATTGCTAATTATTTTCTAATAGATACATTAAATGTTTGTTTTTTATACTGAGACAGAAAAATGTAAGAATTTTTAACTGTTTATAATTTTATGAGTTGTGAATTTGGCATTTTTAAATTTATTCTAATAAATTTTCAGTACAATTTATTTTATTCTTGGTAGATATTCATAGCATTCAAAACTCTCAAAATAAATGAATTCTGCCTGTATAATACTTGCGTCTATTTTTATTGCCTCTATTATTGAATTGGCAGAGACTCCAGGCTAAAACCTCGAACAACAGCTGTATCTGTAGCCATCATGTAGGATCCCAGATTAAAATGCAAACAACCCTAGTAACTTTTCTTTAAAAGTAATAATCCCCTCTAGTTTAAAGATAACAATCTGTAATGCGTTATGGAAGTATATTTTATTTCTTATTTTCTATATTTATTTTCATTAAGGCATGAAATGCAATTAAATTTAATGGAAAGCCTCATAACCATTTATTAGAAAAATCATATTCATTTCAGTTTAAATCCTTTGCAATGAGAAAAGGACCAATAAAATGGCCTTAGGAAATCCACATTTTCCACCCTCACAACAGATCCCACCTTAATCCCTCTGGGTCATCATGAGATCCTCATGTCTGAGTCCCAACACTTGCCAAGTAACCTTCACCCTCTTCTTCCAGAATGTTCCAGGGCACTGACAGATCTAAGGCCAGTGTCTTAATTGTGTGACAAGTAGATAGGGTAGTTGTCATCTTTGTCTTCATAAACTGTCATGGATTTCTCTTGATCTGGATAATAAATCACACATTTGCGATCTTGACTCAGCCAGGAGATCAGGAAAACAGTCCTAAGGTCTCAGGTGCACAGACACAAGTAGGGCTGGTTTGTTTCTTTTCATAGGGTTTTCTGTGCATGGACAGTCTTAAAATCTGCCCTCACTTGTGTTAGATCCCCTGAAGCACCTCCTCTGTCTTGTTGAGAGGTTCTCTGAGGTGACCCCAGAGCCTTGATTGAGTGGAGAAAGCTCCCGGACCCTGGGTGTCCAGAAGAAAGAGTCAGAGGAAGGGAGGAGGGTGGGAGCCTGAGTCTGCCCCAGCAAAGCTCAGCAGTGATGTTACTGCCATCTTCTGGTGGCTACAAGGCTCCGTCACCCCTCAGTCCTTCCCGTCTTGCCAACATTGTGTTAAGAGACACTGTTCAGGACAAGTACACATCTATGGGAGAGGATCTCAGTGGAACCGTGATCCTGTGGAACAATCTGTGATTAGAGGTGGAGGATGGGGAAGGCTGAGCCCTGTGTCCTACAAAGGCCCTGAGAGCCAGAGCCACGGGTAGGTGAGCTCAGTGGGAGGGAGAAGGGATTCTGGAAGCCAGTCTTCCATGGGATGGTTTTCAGTAACAGATATTCATATGAACCACTAAATATACCCTAAGGAAACATGTTTTTCGAAATTCCTGAAGGGACATATCTTTTTTTTTTTCTTTCGTGGTGATGGAGTCTCGCTATGTGGAAGATACTGGTCTCAAACTCCTGGCTTCAAGCAGTCCTCTTGCCTCAGCCTCCCGAATTATTGGGATTATAGGCACGAATCAGCAAACCTGGCACCTAAGAACTTATGCTTTTCAAAATTCCTCCCAAGTCTGTCTGCATAAATCAACTTATAATTTTTGCTATGGCTTGAGATTTAAAAATCTGTTTCTGAGTATTTGGGGGGTTTTAGATGGGAATTTAGGAGAATAGGATTATGGAATATTAACCTGACATCATTTTAAATGGAAATCCCTATGAATAATTTTATAATAATAAAAGTAGGTTCTTCCCAAACATTAACACTAATGAAAAATCTCATGTGCAGGTGTTAAATACAGGCTATCTGGCACCAACACAAGTTTCTGACTTAGTAGGTTAGGTTGGAGAATTGCATTTTTAACAAGCTCCTTGAAAATGCTCCCCCTTCAGTGATAAATAAAATATTAAGTCAGCCTCCATGATCAAATTAATGAATGAGCATATGCCTGTTAATTCTCTTTGAGTAAGAAGTGTCTTCCTGGAGCACAGGGGTCTCTGTGACTCACTGTGAGCTTATATATTTTGTAGATAATTCTCCCTCCACATTATTCTCAGTGGAGAGGAAGCACAGCCATGGAACAGTCACACTGGGGAGGTGGACACACCCGGGGAGAGACTGGGAGAGGCACCTGGCAGTGAACCCCTGCATCAGAGACTGGGGCAAGGAGACTCCTCACTCACCGTGTTGACCATTTCCACCCTCTCACTTTCCCTCCCATCTGTAAGGGCTGAACTGTTGTGAGTATATTAAGAGGTTTTGGTTGCACTTCCTCATAGGTTTAAATCGCCGTGGAAATGCCACTACCCATGTAGAGCGTACAGTAATAATCAGATTCATCGTCTGCCTGAGCCCCCGTGATGGTGAGGGCAGCTTTGTTCCCAAGGATGGAGCCAGAGAAGCGATCAGGGACCCCGGAAGGGCGAGTGTTTGTGCTGTAGATGAGCGTGCGCGGAGCCTGGCCTGGGGTCTGCTGGTACCAGCTGGGGTAGTTACTGGTAGAGACTGAGCCAGAGCTCAGGCCACAGGTGAGTGTGACTGTTCCTCCAGAGGACACTGACAACGATGGCTCCTGGGTCACCACAGTCTCAGAATCCACTCCTAAAATGAACAAGAGAGACACAGTTGTGATCATGCGGATGACAGTAACCTGGACCCTGTTTTCTGTGGTCCCCCCAAGGATAGAGTCCCTTCAAGCCCTGACCTGAGCCATAAGCAAGGAGTCCAAGGAGAAGCATCATCCAGGCCATGGTGGGGACACTTATGGAGGCCAAGTGCTCTCAGGCCTCTCAGCTGGAGTTTGTTTTCCTCAGGGCCTTTTCATGCCTCCCCAGACCCAATAGGATAAAAAAAGTTCTTTATGCAAATCAGCTTCCCCTGTCTTCCTGCCCCAGGTTTCACCCTGCTGTCCTGTGGGGAGACCTTGAGAGAGGCAGCTGCTGAGACCTCACACAGACCCGTGACCACACAGGGCTGAAACACTAATGAATAGGTGTTGGTGCCTTTCCCCAGATTAGCTCCCCCAATTTCTGAGTGGCCAAAAGATGGGGGATGTGTTCTCCCTCCTGCCACACAATCTGGTTTATGGCTAAATCTAACCCCATCCTTGTGAGCATTTTCTTTTTTCCCTGCTGAAATGCTTGCTGGTGTTTTTTTTGGGAGTGAGTAGCAGGCCCCAGCATCCTTTGATTACCCCCAATGGAATCTTTGATGACTGAGGAGGATGAAGGAGAGAGGAATCCTAGCCATGGCAGAGATGGCCCCAGTTCTCTAACTATTGAGGCACTCACTGTTTCTGCAATTGAGACCGCTATTCCCCAAGTGTCCCTTATTCTGTCTTTGTTAAATTTCAGCATGTACATTTGTTCTTGCTGTGTGATTGTCTGTCTGTGCCTGGACAACCACTCCATCCCCACTGAATGCAATAATAGCACCACTGCCCACTGGCGTCGTGAACCTGGTGCCCATCTCTGAGCTCTGCTGGGGACAGTCTACGTGGCAGCTGCTGTAGCTCCTGCTCAGAGTGCAGATGAGTTTGACCTTTTGTCCCAGGGAGGAGGATACAGAGGGTGGATGAATCAGCACAGGTTGGGAGAAAGATGCTGGAAAAATAGACACTCGTTATGACCCGAAGGAAAGAGAAGAGGGAAGGACATTCTTGGCATGAGTTTTGGAGTTGATGCTCTGGTCCCTGCAATTTCAAGTTCTACATGTTGAGAAGTCCTGACTTCCAGAAGGAAATTACTTCCAGCAGTGGGCAGGAGTCTCACTGAACTTTCAGCTAAGGCTGCTGCTTGATCACTTTTAGTGCAGGAAACCATCCAGAAGAGAAAAAAGTCACAACCTGCCGGGAAAATTGACTCTGATTATCAGCGGGAGGTCGGCCTGCTGCCACGTAATACAGCATAGGGAAGAATCTCTTTGGTGCTCATTATCCCAGTGCTTTTCTCAAATGAAACAAACTTCACGTAAAAAGCAAGTTGATCTGTGCAGTGGAAGGGATTAACTTTAGTGAATACTGTGGTGCTTTGCCAAGATCCTTTCTTAGAAATAATCTACCCAGGGCCGGGTGTGCTGGCTCACACCAGCACTTTGGGAGGCCAAGGTGGGCGGATCATGAGGTCAGGAGTTCGAGACCAGCCAGCCTGGCCAACATGGTGAAACCCCGTCTCTATTAAAAATACAAAAATTAGCCAGGAGTGGTGGCGCATGCCTGTAATCCTAGCTACTGGGGAGGCTGAGGCAGGAGAATCCCTTGAACCCAGGAGGCAGAAGTTGCAGTGAGCCGAGATTGCGCAACAGTACTCCAGCCTGGGTGACAGAGCAAGACTCCGTCTCAAAAAAAAAAAAAATGAAATGATTTACCCATAACCTGGCTGTTGGTGGCTCCCAGCTGCACCCCATTCTGTTATCATTGTTCACCATGTTGGTGAAGGAAGAATGCCCCACCCTAAATAGCACAGGGTAGCTGAACACATGACACCTTGCGCTGGACAGATGTGATCGGCAGCAGTTTATGAGTTACATATACTCACGGCCTGGGGAAGAGGACGCCACGCACCAGGCAGGGCCACACGAGGGGTGCACTCAGGAATAGAGTGAAGCAGAGGGGCGTGGAGGCAGGCTTTGTAGGAACAAGGGGGTATGGTGGTCTCTGGTGCCTGTGGGAGGATGTGGTTGGCTTGTTTAATGGGCTGGCAGGAGATGGAGACACGTGAGGTTGAGGATTGATGGGGGACACCGGTTCAGCCAACAGGGGAACAAGCCAGGCAGGGAGCAGGGGAACTCACGCGGCTCCTTTGGGGCCTAGAAGCCTCAAAGATGTCGAAGCACACTGGACAATTTTTCTTCTTCACATTTGAGTCTATGTATCTGGGTGTTTCCCGTATTCACATTCACTCTAATTAAAGGAAGATTTGCCATTCCAATAAATGCACTCCACAGGGCAGTTCTAGGCAGGAGACCCCTAAAATGAAATGAGCATTGTATTGTCTCTTCAGGGAACTGTAGTCAAATTAAAAAGCCACAAAACCAAAAGGAATTTCTCTACCATGTCACTTTATAACCAGGAAGGAGCTTTGGGGTCATGACCATTTAGAAGGAAGGCTGGGTGCGGTGACTCACGCTTGTAATCTCAGCATTTTGGGAGGCCGGGGCAGGTGGGTCACGAGGTCAGGAGACGGAGACCATCCTGGCGAACATGGTGAAACCCCGTCCCTACTAAAAATACAAAAAAAAAATTAGCCTGGCTTGGTGGCGGGCACCTGTAGTCCCACAGATGGCGCCACTGCACTGCAGCCTGGGCGACACAGCGAGACTCCATCTCAAAAAAAAAAAAAAAAGAAGGAAGATGAAGATACATGCAGTAGAAATAGTATAAAATAATTCATTAAAATTGCCTTTACATATTCATTTATCAAATGCAAAGTTATGTTTTAGATTGGGCTTGGCGAGTTGTTTTTTGTTTTTGTTTTTTTAGTAAAGAGCTAGAGAGTGAATATTTTAGGCTTTCAGTGCCATACGGTCCCTGATTACTCAGTTTCGCTGCCGTTGTGCAAAAGCCCCCATGTACAATAGTAAACAAATGGGCATGGTTGTGCTTTAAGACTTTACAAGAGCTGATGGGAGGCTGGACGGGGCCCACTGGTGTAGTTTATCAACCCATTATAAAGTATCTGTCCTCAAAAACGTATTTCTTAGGTTTGTATGTTGCCTTATTTTTTAACCTTTCCTTGAAATGATCAGCTTGTGAGGTATCCAGGCAATATTCTCTCATTTCACAGACAAGAAGCCTGAGGTACAGTAACTTTCCTGGGAATCGCGGTGATGGCAAGCCAAAATCAGATTTCCCTACTCCTCTCACACACCCTGTGGCTCAACCCAGCTGATTCACTGGACTCCAGTCACCAACACCACGTTTCTGTCACATGAGTCAATTTTAAATTACAGAGAAAAAACAGCAAAGAAAGTTAGACAACTACTTTGTAGCAAGCTGGATTGTGTTCATTGTCAGGTTTACCTTTTCTTTTTTTTTTTTTTTTTTTTGAGGCGGAGTCTCGCTCTGTCACCCAGGCTGGAGTGCAATGGCCGGATCTCAGCTCACTGCAAGCTCCGCCTGCCGGGTTTAGGCCATTCTCCTGCCTCAGCCTCCCGAGTAGCTGGGACTACAGGCGCCTGCCACCTCGCCCGGCTAGGTGTTTTTTGTATTTTTTAGTAGAGACGGGGTTTCACTGTGTTAACCAGGATGGTCTCGATCTCCTGACCTCATGATCCGCCCGTCTCGGCCTCCCAAAGTGCTGGGATTACAGGCTTGAGCCACCGCGCCCGGCCCAGGTTTACCTTTTCTATGTATTTGTTTATGTCTGTGAGTTCTGTTTCAGTGGAAAGGACCTACATTAAGCTTTGACCTGGTGTCTTGGTAACTGACCTAATGAGATTTGGATTTGACTGGGAGATTAGATGCTCCAGTAAACACGATGAACAAATAAGGGTAACTGCCGGACGCGGTGGCTCTCACTTGTAAACCCAGCACTTTGGGAGGCCGAGGCGGGCAGATCACAAGGTCAGGAGATCAAGACCATCCTGGCTAACACGGTGAAACCCCATCTCTACTAAAAATACAAAAAATTAGCTGGGCACGGTGGCATGCGCCTGTAGTCCCAGCTACTTGGGAGGCTGAGGCAGAAGAATGGCATGAACCTGGGAGGTGGAGGTTGCAGTGAGCGGAGATCATGCCACTGCACTCCAGCCTGGGTGACAGAACAAGACTCTGCCTCAAAAAACAAACAAAAAAAAAAAACAAATAAGGATAACTTTTTCTCTTCCTGAAATTTTTAAAAACTATTTCCTCACTCAATTCTTCCTTCTGTTCTCATGTTTCATTCGCCATGTGAAAGGCTGCGGCCCCGTGTTCCGAGGAGCCCCTTGTCTGAAGCAGCTGCTGCTCCCGAACAGGCAGATCTCGTCACAGGAGCCTTGTTTCTAGAGCGCAGCCTTGTCACTGCTGTGAAGGAGAATGTTTAATGCTCAAACCAGGGGCTACTTAGGCTTTCCCAGACTTGGCCTTTCTGAGATACTGTAATTAAATTGAAAAGGTAGTTATTCTGGGATTAAACTAGGAAGTCGCATCTTCTTATCTGTATCTGACTTCGTTGGGTCCTGCTGTTATTGATCTACATTAATATGGTATTTTGGCTAAAACATAGTTTCCCTGGATGCTGAACATGGAGCCTTACAGTTTTGGGAATGGCTCAGCAGAATTCTTCTTTGGAAATTGGTGAAGATAGGCGAAGTATAGATCTAGGAAGGTGGAGGGTTCCCGCAAAAAAAAAAAAAAAAAAAAAAGTGCCCTCACAGAGAACTATGCACTTAGTGTCATTACATACAATGAGCAGCACACGCAGGCCCCTGCTTTTCCTTCATGAAGGACAGGTGGGGAGGATCTCTGGAGGCGGTGCTTGCTCATCCACCGGCCAGCAGCCTCTCCGCTGTCCTCTCCGCCTCCCTTATCATCCACACTCACCTTTGTGGTGCAGGACACGCTGCCTTTATTCTTTGACCTCATTTCATTCTGAATTTTTAAAGCTTGCTGTAACTGGTTTTACCCCTTCAATTTGAAAAGTTTGTTTTATAAATTGAAATAATTGTTGCCACATTTTTCTTCAATGTTTAAAATGGTAATTAGCCACTTTATTTGTAGACAGTGCATAGAGATAAATGCTGGGGATAAGGATGTTTGTTTTTAACCTTATGTTTGTCTGATCTCTGGGTTCCAGGGGGTGTGGAAAAGGAAAGTGGTATAAATTTAATGACACAGTTACAGAAGACTTAGACCTAAATGATGAGCCCTGGAGTGCAAATGCTTTGGTGAAGCACATTTTTAATTTAGTTTTCTATAAAATTGAAAATTGGATTCTTTACATTAAAAATAGAATAGACTATTTTTTGTAGTACTGCTGCTCTGGCTATAGAACCACAAGAAGGTTGGGGAGGGGGGGCATGCTGTCAGGATGAAATGAATATCAAAGAGAAACTAATAAAGAAATCTAACCTTAAAAGTTTCAGAAGAAGTAGTTGTCCACTAAAATTTTCAAATTTCCTTTTCACTTACATAGGAGCATAATTAGAGAACATATTTTTAACACTTATACTTTTACCATATTCGTGAGTCAGCGTGGCAAAGCAGTCTCTACCTCCAAACCCCCACTCCCAGGACAAAAAATGTATGAGGAAAACTACATCAAAAAACCCAATCACAGTTAGCTGTTTGAAAACCATTTGGCAGAGATCTTAGCATTTCTGAAACCTAATTTTGAGATATTCTAGGGGCATTTCCAAATTTCCACCTGCACTAAATTCACTATATTCAAGTGAATATCATGCCACTGTAGTCATGCATTCAATGGTGGTAAATTTTAAGGGTTTAATAGAGGATCACTGCCGGAATTTACCTAGATTTGGCCAGTCTGCAGAAATGGCCAAACAAAGCCAGGGATGATCCCACCCTGTGCCACAGAACAGACTTTTAAATGTTACTTGCCATTTGCTTAAATTTGCCTTCCATAGGATATTTACCCTCTTTTCCTTACTCTATTACCAAACAGCTCTTACTTCCTACCCTTCCTCCCCAACATAACCCTCCAAATGAGGGATCCATTTTAGTGCCAGAACTGAGGTCCCCTGACTTCCACTCTAAGCAATACCCTAAAAAGACCCTCATTTTACCTACACTTTGCATTCAGCACATTTAGTGAGTAGTTATTTGGGGGATTCTTGGGCCCTTTGTTTTATATTGTCAAGAAAAGAAAATCTTTATTTAGACTTCTTAATGCTATGCTGTAAAGCAAACACGCACACTTGTGTACGCTAAAAATACCCAGTGTCTGCGTGTTCTTCCACCAGAGGGGGGTCTGATGAGAACTCCCTGGGATCACCAAAGAGGACTCGTGTCAGCTCTGTCCAGCAGGAAGTTGAGGACCTCTCTCTGTAAGTTTTTCCTTTGTGAACCCAAAATATCTGAGACAGGTCACAATAAATTTGGAAAGTTTACTTTGTCAAGGTTATGGACGTGACACACCCTCAGGAGGTTTTGAGGATATGTTCCTAAGGTGGTTGGCTACAGCTTGCTTTTATACATTTTAGGGAGATGTGAGCCATCGACCAATATGTATAAGATGTCCATTGATTTTGTCCAGAAAGGCAGGACAACTCAAAGCATGGGAGGGGGCTTCCAGGTCATAAGTAGATAAGACAAATGGCTGCATTCTTTTGAGTCTCTGATTAGCCTTTTTCTGCATACACAATTTATATGTGAGAGGAGGGGAGAGGAATCTTCACTTATGCCTTAGTCTGGCTCAGTGAAGTGCTACAGCAGAAGCAGCAACAAAATGTGCATTTGTCTCAGGTGAGCAGAGAGATGACATTGTGTTCTGTCCATCTGGGAGTCCCGAGATTTATCTCTTTTCACACCATATAACTTGTTGTGTGATGTAGTAGGTGATAGTGTGATCTTTGAGAATACAGTATTTGGGATCTGAAGATAATTAGCTAAGCTAGGGAGAAATTCTTAAAATAATCCTAAAGGGATAATAAATAAATCCCTTTTCTTATTATTTCCTGGTCATTATTTCCTTGGCAATAACTTCCTTTGCGTTTAGAAACACGCACATAAGTTATTTCCTTTTAGAGTTGAGTTTTTAAAAAATTTACACTTGAGATTCTTTGAAAAATGTTGGCAGCATTTATTGAATTACACTTCATGTCCGAAACATGAACTATGTCAACACTCTCAGAATGTTGTTACTTCTTCAAGGTTTTGTTGTCAGTGAATTTGCCTTTAATATATTAAATCAGGAAAGTATGTAATTTATTTTTCATGTGAAAAATGTGATTAAATATGGTTTATTAAGTTTGAAAACTTGGTTCAATACTTTATTGTTATAAGACTTTGAATGTGTTTAAAATGAGTTTATTTCACTGTTATTTAATGGTTGTAATGGTGGAAACGATACCTCACAGTAACATGCAGGAAGAATTCATTTTCCTGTTTACTATGTCATAGTACTCAGTTGTAAATCCCATGTGCCAATGAAGTAAAACTTTGTGTTAAAATTTGTCTTGCAATTTTTTATTTTGTATGATGTCACTCAGTTCTCCAAACTAATTGGAAGATACTGACTTTTAAAAATTATATAATTAATTATAAATTAATAATTAAAATGTACATGGAAATTCAAAAAAGCCAAGGTTAGCCAACACTCTCCTAAGACATTCTTCCCTACCAGGTGTTAGAACTCATCGCGAAAGTTACGGTAATTAAGATAGTGCAGGTTAAACGCTCAGGGCCCACATTTCCAGGACTCCTCCCTGGAGACTTTGCTGCCAGACCACACTGTTTGTCACAATGCTGCTGCTCTTGCAGATGCAGATGATGTTCCTGGGCTCTGAGCCCCACATCGTGGATGGATGACTCAGCCCAGCCTGGAAATAAGAACCTAAAAGACGTTGAAGTCAGAGATGAGGGTTGGGTCCCTGCTCACTTTGACCACAGCCTACCTCCCTTGAGTCAGAGCTCAAAGTTTGGGGCTAACATACCAGAGCTACGTTTCCGTGATGTGTTTTCTTTTTTTTTTTTTTTTTTTCCCCGAGATGGAGGCTCGCTCTATCGCCCAGGCTGGAGTGCAGTGGCGCGATCTCGGCTCACTGCAAGCTCCGCCTCCCCGGTTCATGCCATTCTCCTGCCTCAGCCTTCTGAGTAGATGGGACTACAGGCGCCCGCCACCTCGCCCGGCTAGTTTTTTGTATTTTTTAGTAGAGACGGGGTTTCACCATGTTAGCTAGGATGGTCTCTATCTCCTGACCTCGTGATCCGCCCGTCTCAGCCTCCCAAAGTGCTGGGATTACAGGCTTGAGCCACCGCGCCCGGCGATGTGTTTTCTTATATCTTTTATTTCTCTGCTACAATTTCTACCTATTCACTGCAAACTTACTTTACAGGAAAACCTTGCAGTGAATCTATCAAACAAATTGGGAAGATTTATCATCTTCACCACATTGAGTGTTTGGAAACACAAACTGGGAATACAGTATCTATTTATTTAACACTTTTTTATCTTTTGTTGTAGTTTTCAGGTTACAAAACTTTCTGTTATTCTCAATTTGTCCTTAAGCCTTTCCTGATGGTGCTATTATAAATGGTGTTGCTTTTATTTTGTAATATTTGATGGTTCATTGCTAGTATACATAACACAATTCATTTCTACAGATTGGTATTGTGTCATAAAACCCAAATGGGGCCGGGCACGGTGGTTCACGCCTGTAATCCCAGCACTTTGGAAGGCTGAGGCAGGCGGATCCTGAACTCCGGAGCTCGAGACCAGCGTGGCCAACGTAGCGGAACCCAGTCTCTACTAAAAGTACAAAAATTAGCCAGGCGTGCTGGTGGGCGCCTGTAATCCCAGCTACTCAAGAGGCTGAGGCAGGAGAATAGCTAGAACCCAGGAGGTAGAGGTTTTGGGGAGCCGAGATCGCGCCACTGCACTCTAGCCTGGGTGGCAAGAGTGAGAGTCTGTCTCAAAAAACAAAACAAACGGCCGGGCGCGGTGGCTCACGCTTGTAATCCCAGCACTTTGGGAGGCTGAGGGGGGCGGATCACAAGGTCAGGGGATCGAGACCATCCTGGCTAACACGGTGAAACCCCGTCTCTACTAAAAATACAAAAAAAAACTAGCCGGGCGCGGTGGCGGGCGCCTGTAGTCCCAGCTACTCGGGAGGCTGAGGCAGGAGAATGGCGTGAACCCGGGAGGCGGAGCTTGCAGTGAGCCGAGATAGTACCACTGCACTCCAGCCGGGGGGACAGAGCAAGACTCCATCTCAAAAAAACAAAACAAAACAAACAAAAACAAAACAACAAACAAGCAAAAAAAATAAAATAAAATACGAAATTGAAGCTCCCACCGGCATTGTGAGTCACTTCTGGACTTTGAATGGGGCATGGCTGGGATCAACCTCTTTTGATTGCTCTACCATCTCTACTGAGAAGTTGTCATCTCTGAGCAAGGGATTTCTGCCTGCAAAAACATGAATAAGGTGAGAAAGAAAAAGCCATGGATCATCCTACAAGTTGAACTGAAGAAGAGAATGTGACATTGTCAGATCTACTCTTTTGGGGAATATCAGGTACTCACAATAGAAGTCATCCCTGGGCTAGGCTTGTCAGAGCCTCTAGCAGGGGTGACTACAAAAGATCCAGAGAGAAGAGGGGAGGCTTCTGTCTCTTCCCCTTGAGTCTAGAGCACTGTGTAGGCATAGTGACGTCATGTCTTATCTTACAATAATAGCCTCCTCTTCAGGCTGCAGCTGTGTCCTCCCAGGCTAAGCAAAGGCTCCTGCTCACCAGTCTGTGGAAGGTACCAGCAGCTGATTCTTACCTGGTCTCTCCCAGGGGGCCAACTCTGGGTCTCACACCTCAGACCAAAGTCAGATCTCAATCGATTCTCAGGGCGGGGCAGAGATCAGTAGTCGGCAAAACAAATTTGTGTGAACAACTCTTCCTTTACAGGACAATGGAGAAGATAAAAGAAGCCAGGACCACCAGCCCTCTGCGTCCTCAGCAGTGTTTACCATGGCCTGGACCCCTCTCCCCATCGCGCTCCACTCTCACTGCACAGGTGAGTACAGGCTTCAGGTGTCCAGGGTTACCTCCTTAGCTCGTGTTAGCTCCTGTGGTTCTGACCATTAAGACTCATAATCTTGGTCTCTGCCCCAGCACCCACGAGTGTCTGTGTCTGCAGGTTCCCTCTCCCAGCCTGTGCTGACTCAGCAGGCCTCCTTCTCTGCATCCCTGGAAGCATGTACCAGACTCTCCCACACCCTGAGTAGTGACCTCAGTGTTGGTGACTATGTGATAATGTTGATACCAGAACAGGCCAGGAGATACCTCGTGAGCTTTAAGTCAGACTCAAAGAAGCAACCAGGGCTCCAGGATCCCCAGCTGCTTCTCTGGATCTAAGATGCCTCCCCTCTTCTCTCTGGACCTCTTGTAGTCACCCCTGCTAGAGGGGGTTCTGACAAGTCTAGCCCTGGGGGAACTTGTACTGTGAGCACCTGATATTCCCCAGAAGAGTAGATCTGACAGTGAGTCCCCAGCAGCAAATACAGGCTCTACTGCCCCAGCCCTGGGGAGTTTTGGGGGTGGCACAGCTGTGGGTGCCCCCTGCACAGACCCTGAGACAGACCCACAGTGGGTCTGTCTGCTCACTGGCCACACTGCAGTCTCTCAGTGGGAATCATGTGAGTGGAGTCACCTGAGAGGCTGGTCGCTGTCGGTCCACAGCATCCGTGGCCACACCCCTGCTCTGTCCCAGGGTAACTGATTTTTTTTTTTTTGAGACGGAGTCTCGCGCTGTGTCACCCAGGCTGGAGTGCAGTGGCGCGATCTCGGCTCACTGCAAGCTCCGCCTCCCAGGTTCACGCCATTCTCCTGCCTCAGCCTCCGAGTAGCTGGGACTACAGGCGCCCGCCACCACGCCCGGCTAGTTTTTTGTATTTTTAGTAGAGACGGGGTTTCACCATGTTAGCCCGGATGGTCTCGATCTCCTGACCTCGTGATCCACCCGCCTCGGCCTCCCAAAGTGCTGGGATTACAGGCTTGAGCCACCGCGCCCGGCTTTTTTTTTTTTTTTTAAGACAAGGTCTCCCTCTGTCACCCCAGCTGGAGTGCCGTGGTATGATCTCGGCTCACTGCAACCTCCACTTCCCAGGTTCAAGTGATTCTCATGCTTCAGCTTCCCAAGTAGCTGGGATTACAGGTGTACATCACCTCATCCGGCTAATTTTTGTATTTTTAGTAGAAACGAGGTCTCACCATGTTGACCAGGCTGGTCCCAAACTTCTGGCCTCAAGTGATCCACCTGGCTCAGCCTCCCAAAGTGCTGGGATGACAGGCATAAGCCACTGCGCCCAGCCCCAAAGTAACTAATATTAATAAACAGCCTTTCCGCGGAGGACTTCTACATTTGACACATGGGAAATATGATGACCGTCCAATGTAAGGAGGCTGCAGGCAGTGGGGAATGCAGAAGGCTCTTGAGAGCAAAGGCCTGGGCAGCTCCTTCCGCAGGGGCCAGGGAAGGAGGCAACTGTAACTGTAACTGGGTGTGTGAGTGGAGAGTGGAGTCCTGCTGGGGGACAAAGAAAACATATCATAGTCCGAGGAGAGAAAGGGAATTTGGAATGACAATCAGGCACTTTAAATGGCTTGGTGAGGGATGGCAGAATATACCACTAAGAGTGGACTTGAGCACATGAAGTTGGAGTGGAAAGTTGGGTAAGATCATTTGCATCCTGACTGCAGATGTCCTTATGTGTCAGGGTGAGGGATTGGGTTGGTTCCTTACCTGGGGTTGATAGAGATTATGAAAAGGAGGCTGGATGGAAAGAACTGACTCTTTAGAAGGACATCCCTGGTCTTGGGTTCAACAAAGAGCCAGAAGGCGGCAGAGCAGGCCAGGGGGACTGGAGGCTGGTCTCAGAGATATGGAGGAGGAAGGGAGTGAGAGACGCTCGAGGCGAAGAACCCATGGGGTGACTGTGGCCCTGGTCAGAAGGCGAGGGAGGGCTAGGGATGAGGCTGAAAGTTGTAGTTCGGTTGACCAGGTGGATTTTCTCATCACTGTCATGCAGGAATGGTGTGGGGGAGAGAGAAAAAGGGAAAGGAGAGGAAATGCGGCCAGTCACTAATGTGATAGAGAGAAGGTCTGGGCTGGTTCTGCCTTCTTAGGGAATCACAATTCTCTAAGGTGGTGACCCCAGCCACCTAATGGGATCCCACAATGGCAGGGTCCTTGGAACCCGAGAATTCATTCAGTTACACATTCATTCATTTGTTCGTTCAACTCTAATTGCCAAGTGTCTATCAGGCACATCAATGGGTTGAGTAGATCCTGCCCACTGAGAATCTGCAGATTAGTATGGGAGGGAGCTTTACTAAATAAATTTAGAACTGTGCAGTAGATGCTAAATATAGTTAGGAAAACATGCTGTTTGCACAGTGGAGGAAGTTAATAACTGCATGAAGAGGTCAGGGAAGTCTTGCCCAAGGAGTGAGATTTGAAACAGTTGTGGAACCCCGAGTCAGTGCAGCCAGCTGGAGGCCACCACAAAGGGACAGGAAGTCCTGGCAGTAAACAGCCTGGGCAAAGGTTTAGAAGCAATCAAGAGACTCGATTTTGGTCAATTGCAGTTGGCTTAACATGGCAGAAATAGGGAGAGAGGGTGCACAAGAAATGGGACTTGGGACCAAGCCTGAGCCAGGCTTCAAAGGCTGTGTCATGGGAAGGAGGCTGAATTGCATCCCCTCAACCCAAGTGGTCTCTTCACAAGCCATATGTAGCTCTTGACCCCTTGGCTGGTCCAAATTATCCAAGATGTGGGTATAAAATACATATCAGATTTTCGAAAGTGGATACAAAAGAAAAACAAGTTTCAACTATCTAGTAACTAATTTTTATATTGATTATAGGTTGAATTGGTAATATTGGGGATATATTGTGTTCAATAAAATATAACATTAAAAATCATTTCACCTATTTGTTTTTACCCTTTAAAAATTATGTAGCCACTGGAAAATTGGAAATTACAGATGTGGCTTGCATGTGTTCCTTAGAGTGTGGGAGACAATAAAGGGTTAGAGAGGAGGAATGCAGGCAAGGTCGGATCTAGGAGCAAAAAGATGAGGAGTGGTGGGTACAGGCTGCATGCAGCAGGACGATGGATGGGAAGGAGACCAAATAATGGTCAAGGCGAGAAATGACTCAGACTAAAGGAAAGGATTTGACAAGAGGGAAGGCCAGGCAGGTGACTGATGGGGAAATCATGATACTATTATTTTGTTGAACAGTCGTGATGGATAAAAACTTTTTGTTTCTTTGTTTGTTTGTTTTTGAGAGAGAGTCTCACTCTGTCGCCCAGGCTGAAGTGCTGTGGTGCAATTTCAGTTCACTACAACCTCCGCCTCCCAGGTTCAAGCAATTCTTCTGTGTTAGCCTCCCAAGTAGCTGGGATTAGAGGCACCCACCACCACGCCCAGGTAATTTTTGTATTTTTAGTAGAGACAGGGTTTCACCATGTTGCCCGGGATGGTCTCAAACTCTTGTCCTTAGGTGATCTGCCTGCCTCGGCCTCCCAAAGTGCTAGGATTACAGGAGTGAGCCACGCCCAGTTGGATAAAAACTTTTTATATAAGTTAATCAGTTCTATGATTATCCCCTTTACATACAACATTGGAAATGTTGGCTTAGATTTTAAGTGACTCCTCCAGAGCTAAGACTCACGCTCAGTCTGGCCTGAAGCCTGAGTTCCAGGTCTCATTTTTCATTGAGCTAATGGGGCGGAGGCATGAGGATGATACTGGAGTCCAACTCAGCTCCTGGCTTTCTAGATTTCTTGTCATAGCATGGAATCCCAGAATCATGAAGGATGAAAGCTAGAGAGGGATGGGTTACAAGCAGAAGACAGAGTTCCTCTGGAACCATCTAGCTGGCCTTTAAAACTGTGGGCCATGGCCAGGTGCAGTGACTCACACGTGTAGTTCAGCCACTCAGCAGGCTGAGACAGGAGGATTGCTGGAGCCCAGGAGTTCAAGGCTGTAGAGCATCATGATTGAACCTGTGAACAGCCATAGCAGTCCAGCCTGGGCAGCATAGCAAGATCCTATCTCTAAAATAAAATAATAAACAAATAAATAATAATGTTTTAAAATGTGGGCCTGGCCCAGGGGTAAAAGCCTGATGCACGAAGAACCCAATGCATAGAGCATAGCATAAGCTGAGATCACTGTTTCTTTGTTGTTTCTTTTCTTTTCTTTTCTTTTCTTTTTTTTTTTTTTTTTTGGAGATGGAATCTCGCTCTGTCACCCAGGCTGGAGTGCAGTGGCGCGATCTCGGCTCACGGCAGCCTCTGCCTCCTGGGTTCAAGCGATTCTCCTGCCTCAACCTACCAAGTAGCTGGGATTACAGGCATGTACCACCACACCCAGCTAATTTTTGTATTTTTAGTAGAGATGAGATTTCACCATGTGGGTCAAGCTGGTCTCGAACTCCTGACCTCAGGTGATCCACCCGCCTTGGCCTCCCAGAGTGCAGGAGACCCCTGGTTAACAAGAGAGGGACTCGTGACCACACATGGAAGGCTGATATTGGCTGATACTGGCCTGTGCCTACCTCTCTGGGGAGATGCCTCAGGATCTTCTTAGCTGTGGTGAAAGGATGTGCTCAGCCAAGCTGGGGTTACAAGGGAGATGGTTTGCCGGCACTTCTCTGAGTGTGAGGCATGTCTACAGGTTGTGTGGACACCCAACGTAGGAGTCCCTCTCTGCAAGGCATACTCAGACCCACCACCCACGGGCTCAGGGGGCCCTGCTGTGGGCCAGGGCTGCGGGGAGCTCCCCACTGCTACTTCACCCAGCCAGTCCAACACAGTCTCAGTGAGACCACGTCCTTCATGCCTCTAGGTATCTCCAGGGGTCCAGAGGCTCCTGCCTGGGGTCACAGGCAGGATAATTTGAGGGGGGACTCTGATTATCCCACCAAGTGTGGCTTGCTTAAAACCTGGAGGCAGGAACTGGAGTGCTCCTGAGCAAGGCTCAGCAAACTACGGCCTGAGTGCCATACCCAGCCCAGTGCAGCCCCATCTGTTTCTGTAAATACAGCTTAATAAGAACACGGCCATGCCTCTTTGTTCACATATTATCTATGGCTGCTTTCTTGCTACAAGGACAGAATTGAGCAGTTGTGACAGAGATCACGTAGCCCGCAAAGCCAAAAATATTTACCATCTGGCTCTTTATAGAAAATGGGCTGGGTGCAGTGGCTCACACCTCTAATCCCAGCACTTTGGGAGGCCCAAGCAGGGGGATCACTTGAGCTCAGGAGTTTGAGATCAGCTTGAGCAACATAGTGAGACATTCTTCTCTCCAAAAATAAAACTAAATAAATAGCTAAGCCTGGTGATGCACACCTGTAGTCTCAGCTGCTCAGGAGGCTGAGACAGGAGAATCACTTGAGCCTGGGAGTTCGAAGCTGCAGTGAGCTGTGATTGCACCACTGCACTCCAGCCTGGACCACAGAGCAAGACTTTGTCTCTAAAAAAAGAAAGAAAAGAACATGTTTGCCGACACCTGCCACTCTCTTGTGCAAATAAGTCAATGCATTTACTTGCTCATCTAGACCAGTGGTTCACAATCAGTGTGAGTTTACCACCTGGGGACATTTGGCAATGTCTGGAGACATTTTTGTTTGTCACAACTGGGAAGGGGCATCTGGTGGGTAGAGGCCACAGATGCCACTCACCATTCGACAATCCACAGGACAGCCCCAGAGCCAAGAACTGACCAGCCCAAAACATCAATAGGACCAAGGTGGAGAACCTGCTCTAGGCCTATCACCTGGCTCCTGTTCTCCCCGGAGGCCCAGGCCAGGTGCTTTCTAAGCTTGTTTACTCTGTAACCCCTGGGCAGAATCAGATGACACCAGAGGGTCCTGTCCTTGGCAGGGATGCCCCTCTAGGGTGTTTTAATCAACCCCTGCTTCCCATGGCCCACAAAAGTAGGGACTCAGGTGACTCACCACAATGCCTCGGCTGAGCAGATTGTGATCTGCCAGTCTCCCGGGGCCCTGGGCCTTTGCCCAAGGCTGGTACTACAAGATCGCACAACAGTCAGACCAAACTCAGCAAAAAGTCACAAGCAGCTTTAATTCCCTAATGCAGTCTCCAGTGGGGATTTACAGCAACACTGCAGGACCAGGAGATGCTGAGTGGCTCAGCCTCCTCAGCGCTTCAGGCCATGGCTCCACCCTCTTCCACGACAGCCTCTCCAAGGGGATGCATGCCCCTTCTGTCTTCAGTTCAAGGGGCACGTGTCCCGGCTGCAGTGGGTTCCATTTCTTCCTCCCACTCCCTCTCCCTCTCCTTCTTCTCAAAGCTGCGGGCCCCCATAGCACAGTAATACATAGCCTCGTCCTCAGGCTGTAGCTCAGCGATGTTCAAATACCCCTTGTTCCCGGCCACATCTTTGGATCCAGAGAAGCGAGGGGGTACCTGGGGGCCCTGGCTCTTGTCTGACTGTGAGAAGTATCTCAGCAGGAACCTCGGAGGGTGGCCCGGCCTCTGCTGGTACCAGTAGACGCTGTACACACTGATGTCATGGTCGTTCCTCAGGGTGCAGGTGAGGCGGATTGTGGTTCCAAGGGCTGAGGACATGGCCGGCGGCTGATGCAGCACCGGCTGAGGACCACAACCTGGTGACACAGAAGCATGCGGGCCATGGGGGCAGGACTGGGTGAAGGAAGGGGCAGGGGTCTTTGGGCTCTGGGGGTTCCCTCACCTGTGCAGTAGACAAGCAGCATGAGCAGGACAGGAGCCCAGGACATGGTGCAGACCCGCAGAGCTCTGACTCCTGTGGCCACGGTGCCTGGGGTCCCCAAGGGCTGGCGCAGTATCCTCCTCCCTGCTCTGAGAGGTGGGGCCGTGGCACACCTTGTTCTGGCCACTACCATCCTAGACTTTCTTCGGTTACCGGAACAGCGTGGGGGCAGCATTTGTGGCTCTGATCTTGCCATGTGGAAGCATTCAGAGAGGATGCACCTGCTGGAGACTCTGGGGCCAGTACCCTGGAGGCCTTTGGGTTAAGGTCCCTCAAGGGGTGTGACCTCAACTTCCCCCTGAAGAAGCTGAGCCCCAGAGAAATAAACTTTCTGTCCATACTTAAATGCTTGGTGAGCCAGAAAAGGAGGACACATCCTCGCGGGGTGAAAACACCTGCTTTGTACAGCAGAAGATACTGGGGGCCCAGAGCAGGTTGGGATGCACTGCCCCTTCCACACTCCAGCACTGCGTTCAGCCCATGCTCCTCTCCCTCCCAGAACCAAGCAAAGTGACTCAGGCTAGGGAAAGAAGCACCAGGGCCCTGGTGTCTTCCCCACCCCAGTTCGGGCTCACCGAGCAGGTGCAGTTTGGCGCTGTGATGGATTGAATTGCATCCCCCAAATCCATAGGTTGAAGCCCTAACCCCCAGTGTGCCTGTATTTGGAGATGGGGCCTTTAAGGAGCTAATGAAGGTTAAATGAGGTCACAGAAGTGGGGTCCTGGTCAGTACAATTGGTGTCCTTATAAAAAGGGGAAATTTGGGAGCCGGATGCAGTGTCTCACACCTGTAATCCCAGCACTTTGGGAGGCCAAGGTGGGAGGATCACTTGAGCTCAGGAGTTTGAGTCCAACCTGAGCAAGATGGCAAAACACCATTTCTACAAAAAAAAATAAATAAATAAAAATTAGCTGGGCATGGTGGCCAGGCACCTGCAGTCCCAACTACTTGGGAGGCTGAGGTGGGAGGATCACTTGAGCCTGGGAGGTTGAGGCTACAGCAAGCCAAGATCTCATCACTGCCCTCCAGCCTGGCCAACAGAGGGAGACACTGCCTCGAAAAAATAAATGAGAATAAAAATAATAAATTAATTAAACATATGTTTGCATACTACCTGCAAGATTTAAAAAAAAAAAATTAAGGGGAAATTTGGACTTAAAGTCTCTGATCCCACATGCTCATCCTCCCACACAAAGCTGAAGTGTCCCCTCCCTGGAACCTCTGCAGGCCTGTGATCAGGGCTGAAGTGGCCCTGGGTGCGCGAGGTGGCATTGAGCAGCTGGATGTGCACTGGGACTGTTTACTCGCAAACACTTGATAGAGCAACCACCCCTGAGGCTCAGATGAGCCCCCTGCTTGGTGTCAAGCTGCCTCACATCCACTCTCTGCCTGGTGAGGTGCAGACTGCACCAGTTTCAGCCAGCTGGGCCGACTCTGGGAGCCCCACCCTTCTTCCCACTGCCCCTCTGGCCAACAGCTCCACTGCCCAGGTAAGGGCTGGGGAGGGCCTCTGCAGACACAGGATGTCTTGACCACTCTGTCCAGTCACGGCTGCAACTACATGTATGATTTGTTGCCCCTCCCTCCTCTGTACAGGCTGGTGTGCAGTGGGGAACTAACAGGTGAATGCTGATTTCTGGAGAGGAGAAAGGAAGCTTTGTTCACTCATTCATTCATTTCTTCCCTCATCCAGTAGCTCCTGCACGTGTCGTGCATGTATTTGTGAAAGAGAAATACGCCTCCCAGACCCGTCCCAGAGCACCAGTCCTTGGGAATCAGGGCAGGAGAAGGTCATACCTGTGCACCAGCACTACTGCAGCCCCTGAACCAGCCCTACCACTGACACTGTCAGAGCTTTTTGATCCTTTTAAGATCGAAGATAGGTGTTTCTACTTTGTACTTACAGTTATATTTAGAGAGAAAATAAACCTAGCCCTCAACAGTAGAGACACTCTGGTCCCAACTTTGTTTCACAGACTTCACTGCCCCAGGACCCTGGCACCACTCACAGGGAAGGATTGTATCCAGTGGTGACTGTGTGTGCTGCGGAATGGTTGGACCCTCCAGACCCTGCTGGAAATGGTCTCAGACCCCTGGAGCATATAGAGTTAGAGGTAAGTCACGCACTCTGAACTCTGCCTTCTCCTGGCCCTGGACGGCTGTTCCCGCCTCTGTCCCCTCAGCCTTGTCCTCAGTGCACCGACACCTGGGCTCAAGGATCATCTGCAGGGCACAGCAGTTTGGTGGGGTTGAAGAACACCGTGTACTCGGTCCTCTCCGGCTACACTCAACTATTTATAGATAATTCTAGACCAAGAGAAGGTTGGTGAACTCTGTGACAGACCTCAAGGTCTACAAGGGTCTCAGGGGAGACAGGAGGCATTCAGTGCTCCTGCCTGGTTGGTAGACTTTTGTTTTTGTTCTTGTTTTTAGAGACAAGGTTTCACTCTGTTGCCCAGGCTGGAGTGCAGTGGTGCAATCACAGCTCACTGCAGCCTCGAACTCCTGGACTCAAACAATTCTCCTGTCCCAGCCTCCCAAGTAGCTGGGACTACAGGCATGTGCCACCACGCCCAGCTAATTCTTTATTTTTTGTGGAGGCAGGGTCTTGCCATGTTGCCAAGACTGGTCTCGAAATTCCTCGTTCAAGGGATCCTCCTGTCTCAGCTTCCTAAAATGCTGGGATTACAGGTGTGAGCTACTCACCGCACGCCCGGCCTAATAGATATTTTAGACTCTGTTTCAGTGATCCACTGCTACATGGCAAACCACCCATAATGTAGTCGTTTAAAACAAGACTTGATTCGTTCCCCAGTTCTGTGGGTTGCCTGGTTGGTTCTTCCGGTTCCACCTGCAATCATGCATGTGGTTATGGTCATTGATGGCTGGACCAGCTGCGCTGGGAGGTCTGTCCAAGACTGCAGCTCATTCTCCTGCACATGGCTCTGATCTTAGCAAGCCCCCGCCCTCGGTGGTTCAGTGGTCCCTCTGGTCACCCATTCTCCCTATCTCCTTTCCTCCTCCTTCATGTCAGGGTCCCCCAGTCCCCATCTCCCTCATTTCTCATCTGAAGGCATGCTTACCTAGTGCCTTTCCACCCCCCTGCTCTCACATGGTGCTAAGCCAGGATGGCACCAGGCTCCTTGTCACCACAGGACCTTTGCCCATGGTCCCAATGCCAGGATGAATCCCAATCCCTCAGAACTAACCTCCTTCCTCCAGGTGCTCTTTTTTTTTTTTTTTTTTTTGAGACGGAGTCTTGCTCTGTCACCCAGGCTGGAGTACAGTAGCACAATCTCAGCTCACGGCAAGCTCTGCCTCCCGGGTTCACGCCATTCTCCTGCTTCAGCCTCCCGAGTAGCTGGGACTACAGGCGCCCGCCACCACGCCCGGCTATTTTTTTTTTTTTTTTTTTTGTATTTTTAGTAGAGACGGGGTTTCACTGTGTTAGCCAGGATGGTCTTGATCTCCTGACCTCGTGATCCACCCACCTCAGCCTCCCAAAGTGTTGGGATTACAGGTGTGAGCCACCATGCCCAGCCTTTTTTTTTCTTTTTCTTTTTCTCTTTTTTTTTTTTTTGTTAGCAGAGTCTCTGCCGCCCAGGCAGGAGTGCAGTGGTGTAATCATAGCTCACTGCAGCCTTGAACCCCCTGGCCTCAAGCAATCCTCCTGCCTCGGCCTCCCAAAATGTTGGGATTACAGACGTAAGCCATCACACCTGGCCTAATACTTGTTTTTGCCAGGGCGTTTATCACAGGTTTTAACTGCACCTGTGCTTGTTTCTTCTGTCCACAATCTCTATGAGATTGTTTCTGTTAAATTCATCACTGAAAGTTCAACCTTTAGCTAATCTTTTTGGTTGGTTGGTTGGTTGGTTGGTTGGTTGGTTGGAGACAGTCTCACTCTGTCACCCAGGCTGGAGTGAAGTGGCACCATTTCAGCTCACTATAACCTCTGCCTTCCAGGTTCAAGTGATTCTTGTGCCTCAGCCTCCCAAGTAGCTGGGATTACAGGCACATGCCACCATGCCTAGCTAATTTTTGTATTTTTAGTAGAGACAGGATTTCACCATATTGACCAGACTGGTCTCAAACTCCTGGCCTCAAGCGATCCTCCCACCTCAACCTCCCACGGTGCTGGGATTACAGGTGTCAGCCACCGTTTAACTTACCTAGTGTCCAACCCTTAACTTACCTAGTGTCCCCTGTATACCACTAACCCTCAACAACAAGAATTTGAACTTTCTGGGACCACTTATACACAGATTTTCTTATGCCTCTTTCACCCCTGAGACTGTAAAATCAACCCCCTCCTCTTCCTCCTCCTCCAGTAGGATAATCCATCCGTTTCTACCTAATGAATAGTAAATAGATTTTATCTCCCTTAAGATTATCTTAATAACATTTTCTTTTCCCTAGCTTACTTTATTATAAGAATACAGTACAGGCAGGGCACAGTGGCTCACGCCTGTAATCCTGTTGTGCCCAGACCCTCTATTCCCCAAAGAAGACCACCAGAGTCCAGAGTCAAAGCCAAGCGGCAAGGATCTTTACGACAAGTTCGAACTTGGTCCCTCCATTACACAGCATACAAGAGGGCCCCGAACAATGCGAGTGTTTGCTTTTTATAGCCCGAAAGTTACAGGGGAACAAAGGAATTCTTTTTGGTTCCCGCGCTTTCAGTAAAACTTTGAACGGCTGCCTCCTTATCGGAGACTTTTCCAGGTGGTGTTTGTACTGGGCTCAGGAAGTTTGAGAGATATATGGCGATATGTGGTGGGATGGGAGGATGGGATGTGTTTGTATTGGGCTTGTTTGTTTTGAGCCCAGGGCTGAGGAATGTGCCCGGCTCCTCTCATTTGCTCTATCCATTTTCCCCATAGCAGTATTTTTCATTGATTCAGCTATTCTGTATGCATATTTCTGCTTAATTCTCTTATTTTCTAATTTTATTTTAAAGCACCCTTTACCCTTGTTAATATGCTAATTTTAAGTTGTGTGTTCCTCTTTTCTAATGTATTTGCTTCTGGTGGCATCTTTAATCTTGTATGCTCTTTTGCATTTGAAATGGCTGAGCTTATTTCCTCTAAGCAGGCTCTTATATAGGGCAAAGAAATGGATAAAGACCAGACATCAAACCCTGTCATCTCCAGCTGGCTGAGGGGATGTAGAGTGGATGAGCCTTTGGGTGGAAAGCACCAGAAAAAAACAGTCATTGCCCACCCTACTAAACACACAGGACCAGTCTTCAACTTCTGCCTCTTAGGAGAAGCAGTCTTGTGGCAGACTATCAGACCATAACTGCTCAGTTCTGTGCTTCGGAGGTAAAAGGATGGGAAAGCAACTCCCTTGAGACCATTCTCCACTTTTTCTCAGCTCAGCACAAGCCAGGCCTTAAACTGCATCCCTGGTTTTATAGCTGAGTACATCTGATTCAGCACGCAGAGTTCTGGGGGCACTTTTTGCTTCAAGGCAGTGAAACTCTAGCAGTGCACCCACCTATTCTGTCCTCCAGTAGGCAACCTTATGACAAGGTTGAACTTTACCTGAGCCCTGTGCTCTCAGGACGCAGTGATGGTTAGGAAGTACCCCCATCCTTTTGTTTTCTAGACCACTCCCTGACCCCCTCAAAAAATCCTTTTGTGTTTCTGGAAAGAGTTTACCTCAAAGAACTACTCTTCCCCATATGACTTATATAAGACTCATTGTCTACTTTCTCACAACTTCCAGAGTCAAAGATGACTCCTTTGTTTACCCGTGGCAAAGCCAAACAGTCCCTTTTACCTGAACCTGCTCACAAGGTTAGACCCAGATGCTCCAACCTCCCATTCTTTGATTGATTAGCAGATTAGAAGGGTCTGTCCCACCGAAACTAACCACAGAGAAAACTTTTGATGTTCAGATAACCCCCCATGTTCAGACTTCCCCCACTTGCAAAACAACCCCATCTGCAACTTGTTTACCCCTCGCTATAAAAGTCTAAGGTAGAACCACTGTGCCGAGACACTTTAGCCATTGGATCTGAGGTGCTGTCTCTACTGCAATAATCTGAATAATATCTTCTCCTTAATTGTCTAATGTATTGTGTCTGACACTAGTCTACTTCCTGCTCCAGGCCAAAACCTCCATCCCATACATCCTAGTACCAAACAGCCCTCTAACCCCACAGACATGTTTTTCTCTGTTTTCCTTTTCTAATCCTATCAGAGTTGATTTTGGAGGCTAGAATTTTGATTAGTATCATTGAAAATAAAAAATCTCATCCTAAGACTTGCTGTGCCTATCACTTTGAATAAATCCCTTCAGCTTAGAAAAGAACAATCATCATTAAAAATAAAGGTAACACCTCCCTCCCAAACTGTCTCAAGAAGAAAAAGTTCCAAGAGAAAAATCACTACGTTAGAAGAGAACATTGATTAAGCACATTCTGATTTTTGCCTCCTCCACAGTTTCCTTATAAAGCTGTTATGAAGCTTCTGTTATGATGAGCAGGTAGAGAGACAATACACCAGGCACACAAATATGTGATATGACAGGTATCAACAAGTCATGTAAAGGAAAATGAAGAAGAAGAAGGGGAAGAGATGGTATCTGCAGTTAGGTTAGGACTGAATCTAGCTGGGTGCGGTGGCTCACGCCTGTAATCCCAACACTTTGGGAGACCAAGGTGGAAGGATCACGAAGTCAGAAGTTCGAGACCAGCCTGACCAACGTGGTGAAACCCTGTCTCTACTAAAACTACAAAAATTAGCCAGGTGTGGTGGCACGTGCCTGTAATCCCAGCTACTCAGGAGGCGGAAGCAGGAGAATAACTTGAACCCAGTAGGCGGAGGTTGCAGTGAGCCGAGTTTGCACCACTGCACTCCAGCCTGGGTGACAGAGTGAGGCTCCATCTCAAAAAAAAAAAAAAAAAAAAGAATCTATACATACTAAAATGACAAAATCAATAAATTCAAAAATTATAAAGATACATCCAATCACAATGTGTTCCTCGTTTTGATCCTGATCTAACAGACAATTTATGAGATGATTCAAAGTTTGAGCATGGATATTTAATGATACTAGAGAAGTACTAAAAAAAAAAATTTTTTTTTTTTTTTTTGAGACAGTCTCTCTCTCTCAGCCAGGCTGGAGTGCAGTGGCATGATCTCGGCTCACTGCAACCTCTGCTTCATGGGTTCAGGCAATTCTCCTGCCTCAGCCTCCTGAGTAGCTGGGATTACAGGGATGTGCCCCACCCGGCTAATTTTTGTATTTTTAGTAGAGATGGGCTTTCACCATGTTGGCCAGGCTGGTCTTGGATTCCTGACCTCAGGTAATCCACCCACCTTGGCCTCCCAAAGTGCTGGGATTACAGGCCTGAGCCACCGTGCCCGGCCAGAAGTATTAAAATTTTTTACATGTGATAAAATGGTATATTTTATACTCCATCTGCTGAAATATTT
Organism: Theropithecus gelada; assembly: GCF_003255815.1. Taxonomy (NCBI): domain Eukaryota; kingdom Metazoa; phylum Chordata; class Mammalia; order Primates; family Cercopithecidae; genus Theropithecus; species Theropithecus gelada. Next base: position 33,918,524 of record NC_037678.1, on the reverse strand, counting down.
GCAAATGGAGCTATATGGAGGAAGGAGGGTGTGAGTGTGGATACAAAGGAATCAGCAAAGAATAATTATTCAAGCTGAATTATGAGTACATGGGATCTGTTGTACTATTTTTTTTCCTACTTTTGTGTCTCCATTAAAAGAAGCTTTAAAAAAGAATGCCTTCAAGAAATAAGTTAGAGAATTCAAATTAATGACAGGAAAGTTTACCAAGTACAGCTTTCTGATTCTATAGTATTCACTTTAGCAAAATATAAAATTCTAGTGATCATACGCTTTTAAAAATGTGAAACATTGGCTGGGCGTGGTGGCTCATGCCTGTAATCCCAGCACTTTGGGAGGCCAAGGCGGGCAGATCACCTGAGGTCAGGAGTTCCAGACCAGCCTGGCTAACATGGTGAAACCCCCAACTCTACTAAAAATATAAAAATTAGCCAGGTGTGGTGGCCCTCGCCTGTAATCCCAGCTACTTAGGAGGCTGAGGCAGGAGAATCGCTTGAACCTGGGAGGTGGATGTTGCAGTGAGCCAAGATTGTACCACTACACTCCAACCTGGGCAACAAAGAAAGACTCTGTCTCAAAAACAAACAAAAATAGTGAAAGATTAAAAGATGCAAAATACCAATAATCATAATGAATAGGATATATTGAGATCTTACTATGCGCCAGGCATTAGGGTAGGACTAGCTGTGAAATATCTTACTAACTCCTCTTAACGAGTTCATGATCAAGAGACTCCTGTTCCCATTTTATAAATTAGGAAACTAAGGGTCACATAAATTAGGTAACTTACTCAAATAACTTGTTTGGGAGTAAAGTTACAAGCCCAAGCAGCTTGACCCCATGAAAAAACCCCAGTCATAACCACTATGTTTCTCTCATGTCCATGGGAAATCACAGTGCTTTCGATGTTGCTGCCAATACCTGAAGTAAGATGATGGAAAGTTTCTCTCAGGAAGCAAAATTATATCTCCCATTCCCTCTCCTTTTCTCCAGTGAGACAGATGGGATATACATCCTCAAAACAGTTGCTGAATGAGGCTAAATTAGCAATAACAGCTACAAGCCAGATTTTTATCCAGATACTTCCAAGATCCTCTCTAAGGGGACTCCTGAAAGAGCCACAACCAATCACTTAAAGTAGGGCATTTCTTCATGCCACATCATGTATAAAACAGAGATGTCACTTTACCTGGTATTCTATGGAAAGCTGGCCTCATTACCATGTATGAAGTAGCTGTAATTTGCTAAGTGCATGTTGTCTATATTTTAAGATATATTTATTAATCTAATGCATACGTTACAACTACACGATCAGGAAGGGTAATTTGAACGACAGCTCCTTAACATGACTTACAAGGCCATAGAAGATCTGGCCTGCTTCTCTCCAGACTTCTCTCCATTCCTTCATTAATAAATTAGTTCAAACAGGGCTAACTTCAGTTCTCCAAGCCTGCCATGCTCCAGCTCATCTCAGGGCCTTCTCACACATTCCACTTGCCTGGAATGTTTATCCTCTCTTCTTGGGGCTCATTCCTCCTTAGTTCCAGTGTTTCATTTTGATGCCTCTTCCTCTGGAAATCCTTTCATGAACCTAAAGGCCCTAAACTATGGTGACAATCCACCTTACAATGTTATTTTGCACTTTGTAACACAATGAGAACCCACTTATTTATACTCTCCTAAAATAAAGAGTTTTCAATCTGTGATGAATCTTTCTGTTTTGGTCTAGTTTGCCAAGAGGGTACCGTATGCCACTAGGACAAGATAAAGCAAAGTAGAAGAGTTTGCATCAATGCACATAATGTTAAAAGCACATGTGTCAACTGAGCACTTACTGGGCACAAGACTCTGTGCTCTGTGGTGTATGTATTTTGTCACAATAACTCTAAAACAAGTACAATTTCTTTCTGCATTTTAGATGTAAAAATAGGAGGTTTACAGAACTTGAGTAACTTACCAAAGTTACACATAGCCAGGATTGAAGCACAGATCTGTGTGACTTTATTTTTAGAGAGGGAGTCTTGCCCTGTTGCTCAGGCTGGAGTGCAATGGTGCGATCTCGGCTCACTGCAACCTCTGCCTCCCAGGTTCAAGAAATTCTCCTGCCTCAGCCCCTCGAGTAGCTGGGATTACAGGTGCACACCACCACACCAGACTAATTTTTGTATTTTTTGTAGAGACAGGGTTTCACCTTGTTGGCCAGGCTGGTCTCTAACTCCTGACCTCAGGTGATCCGCCCGCCTCAGCCTCCCAAAATGCTGGGATTACAGGCTTGAGCCACCCAGTCTGTGACTTTAGATCGCAGCTTGTGTTGCTATATAACTCCTACGCTGTAAGAAAACCTCCAGAGGAATGGCTGAGGCTGGGCGCAGTGATTCACGCCTGTAATACCAGCACTCTGGGAGGCCAAGGCGGGTGGATGGCTTGAGCTCAGGAGTTCGAGGCCAACCTGGGCAACACGGTGAAACCCCATCTCCACAAAAAATACAAAAATTATCAAGGCATGGTGTCTCGCGCCTGTAGTCCCAGCTACTTGGGGGGCTAAGGTGGAAGAATTGCTTGAACCCGGGAGGCAGAGGTTGCAGTGAGCCAAGATTGTGCCACTGTACTCCAGCCTGGGCAACAGAGTAAGATTCTGTCCCCCAAAAAAAATAAAACAGAGGAATGGCTGAGACCAAGGCCACGGTGGAGATACCTATTCCCATAGATCCTTTAGGGCTTTCCTTAATCCTTTCCTTTAATTAAGACTCCAGTTGGTAAAGAGCTTTATACAAATTCACTGCGTCCAGTCCTAGGAGGAGGAAGGGGCACATCTCACCCTGCCATAACTTCATCATGTCTCTCCCTGGCTCCCCAAGCTTCCTGGGGCTTTCAGGGCCAACCTAGCCTAGGCTGCAGAGATGGTTTATGAATATCTAGTACAGGGCTCCATGCCTGGGCCCTTAAGGGCCTCACCACACCCAATCTCTAGAAAATAAGCAACAACACCCAGCTCGCAGCCGGCAAAGCCCGGTCAGGAACGGACTTCCGGTTCAGCCGGATACGCCGGGCCACGGCATGCAACAGCCGCCAGCCATTTTGGGCTCATCCCGGCGAGCTCCCGGAGGGCGCCCCTGTGACCTTGGGTTCCCAGCTGTGACTGGAAGCGGATCCCACCGGCTCTGAAGTGCGGCTGTCCACGGAGGCTCCGAGAACTTCCTTGCCGATGTAATGTTCATTTAATTGTTTCAGGGCCCTTCTCCTATCCTTCCCTGGAATCCTAGGTCAGTTCAAACGATCACCCCAACGGGGACGCTCCCTTACCGTTGTGTTAGACCATGGTTTCTCCCTTCGAAGGATTCTTTATTATCCTTAATGATAACCTGTTGCCTCCTTAAATTATCTTTGGGGTTAACATCACGAGATAGGGTTACTTTATTGATTTGTAACAGAAAGGGAATCTCTGAGGCCAGAGGGTTGCGGGAAGATTGCCGAGTTAGAGAATAGGGGTAGGCATCCTGAGGGCTTAGTAACAGGAGGGAAGCCTGTCTCCTGAACGCCCCCTGAAGGTAGATTCTGTTACTGCCCTCAGTTTACGAATGAGGAAGCTGAAACTTAGCTTGAAATGTCCGCTGTCATGCAGCCAGTAAGTGTAGAGTCAAAATTCCAGTACCAAACTGTTCATCACTAAAGCCTCATCTATTTAACCAGAACCAAACTGCAGAATGTAAAATATCCAGGCAGGGCGCAGTGGCTCGCGTCTGTAATCCCAGCACTTTGGGAGGCCGAGGCGGGTGGATCACCTGAGGTCAGGAGTTCAAGACCAGCCTAGCCAAGATGGTGAAACCCCATCTCTACTAAAAATACAAAAATTAGGCCGGGCGCGGTGGCTCACGTCTGTAATCCCAGCACTTTGGGAGGCCGAGGCGGGTTAATCACCTGAGGTCAGGAGTTCGAGACCAGCCTGGCCAACATGGTGAAATCCCGTCTATACTTAAAATACAAAAAAAAAAAAAAGAAAAGAAATTAGCTTGGCATGGTGGCAGGGGCTTGTAATCACAGCTACTGGGGAGGCTGAGGCAGGAGAATCACTTGAACTCGGGAGGTGGAGGTTGCAGTGAGCCAAGATTGCACCACTGCACTCCAGCCTGGGAAACAAGAGCAAGACTCTTATCTAAAAAATAAAAATAAAAACATCCAGGGTGATCTGCTGCCCTTCTTAAGGAAGGAGTAATGTTTTACATTTTAAAAATATAATATACTTTATTGGCTTTTTAATTTAAAATAAGGAATATTGGCCGGGTGCAGTGGCTCATCCCCATAATCCCAGCACTTCAAGGGGCTGAAGCAGGCGGATCACTTGAGCCCAGGAGTTGGAGACCAGCCTGGGCAACATGGCGGAACCCTGTCTCTACCGAAAAAAAAAAAATTAGGCGTGGGCTGTAGTCACAGCTACTTACTTGGAAGGCTGAGATAGGAGGGGGGGAAAAAAAGGTTCTTACTAGATGGAACTTTTTTTTTTGAGACAGAGTTTCACTCTTATCACCCAGGCTGGGGTGCAGAGGCGTGATCTGGCTCACTGCAACCTCCACCTCCTGGGTTCAAGAAGTTCTGCCTCAGCCTCCTGAGTAGCTGGGATTACAGGCGCGCATCACCACACCCGGCTAGTTTTTGTGTTTTTAGTAGAGACGGGGTTTCACCATGTTGGTCAGGCTGGTCTCAAACTCCTGACCTCGTGATCCACCCGCCTTGGCCTCCCAAAGTGCTGGGATTACAGCCGTGAGCCACTTCTTTTAGTTCTTCGGTAAGACCCAACTCTGTCTTGCCGAGTATCCATGTCTGCTCTTTTGTCTGCTTCAAAAATTTGTTCCCCCTCCCCTTCAGGCTTATTTCCACACATCCTTTAGGTCTCAGCTTTTGTACTGCTTCCCCTGAAAAGCATTCCTGGACTTCCCAAGTCTGAATTAGATGCTCCCACCACCCCATATGTTCTAAACTGCTTTATCATTAAGATAAGTTTGTTACAGTATAGAGATTTTTTTTTTCTTTTGACACTGTGTGGAGCCATTTTCATTCAAGGGCATTTTCCTTTGGCTGGAAAAACTATTAAAATTTTGCTATTTTGGCCGGGCGCGGTGGCTCAAGCCTGTAATCCCAGCACTTTGGGAGGCCGAGGCGGGTGGATCACAAGGTCAGGAGATCGAGACTATCCTGGCTAACATGGTGAAACCCCGTCTCTACTAAAAATACAAAAAACTAGCCGGGCGCGGTAGCGGGCGCCTGTAGTCCCAGCTACTTGGGAGGCTGAGGCGGGAGAATGGCGTGAACCCGGGGGGCGGAGCTTGCAGTGAGCCGAGATCGCGCCACTGCACTCCAGCCTGGGAAACACAGTGAGACTCCGTCTCAAAAAAAAAAAAAAAATTTTGCTATTTTATTTTTTAATTACTGAGTAATTACTGAGTAATGAGGCAGCAGAGAGCTCTCTTTATCCTGCACCTAACAGGATACTAATATGTGATAAAAGGATAAGGAAATGAATGAGTTCCACATCCTACTCCACAGCTGACCCTCCTGTAGCTCATGCTTTCTTTTATTGAATGATTAATGTGGAGCCAAAAGTCAAATCAAGTTACTCTATAAGTCAGCTTAAGCCTACCAAATTGTATTTAAGAGGGGATTTCTGAGAGCACAAACTGACTCTCAGAAACAGGTAAAGAAAATCCAATCGTAAGAGAACTGTTACCTGTTGAGGGAAACGAGTTTGTATTGACTTCCATATAACTTGGATTTACAACCTCCAGATTACATTCACTTATTCAGTAAACATGTATTGAGTTCCTAGTATGTGTCAGGCTCTGTTCTAGAAGCTGGGGATATGACAGTGAACAAACTTGCGAGAGCTTGACACTCTAGTGGAAGAAAACAGGCAATCAAGAAGGAAATAAGCTAAGTTCAGATAGTGATGAATGCTACAGAAAATAAAGCAGATTCAGGGAAGAAGTGCTGTGGTTAGGGAAATGATTTCCAGTGAGCAATGTGGGAGCAATAATGAGTTCTCGATGACAGGGCAATAAGGGGATGGAATATTCCACCTTAAGGAAAGGCTTATCTCTATATATACATACATAATTGACAATATGGTTTAAAGATTAGACTTTTGGTTACTTTGATTCATTTTAATAATTTCTAAGAGCCGAAATACTTATTTGTATACTGATTAAATTTAATTTTTGGACTGCAAATGCTAAGAGCCATTCTCCAGAATGTGGTACCCATTCCGAAGTATTGCCACTCGTGAACTCACAACCAGAACATTGTTCTGCAACTAGGATGGTCCCATTTCCTCAGTTACTGTCTTACCACATCAACCTGACTTACAATTTCACCAACTTGTGATTTATAAATTTTCAACCGTGTTTCTATTTTCTTGCCTTAATCCTTTATTGACTTATGGAATCATAGATTTGAAGCCATTCCCACTTTCACCTGTGCAACATACAATATTGTAATATACGGATTGAACAAAATGGTTGGGAAATCTCTACATGGGACCCCAGGCTATGCACAAGTAAATATTAATAATTTAAGAATAATGCTCTCATTTAATGACTAACTATAGGGCAGGCAACCGGATGCACATTTAATCTTTATTTTTATTTTTTTGTAGAGACAGGGTTTTGATATGTTGTTCAGGCTGGTCTCAAAACCCCTGGCCCCAAGCCATCTCCCTGCCTTGGCTTCCCAGAGCACTAAGAGTATAGGCATCAGCCACTGTGCACAACCTCACATTTAGTCTTTAGAACTGCCGTTTGAGTTGAGCATTTTGCACAGGGGAGAGACCAGTGTGTGGTGTTAAGAGATTAGCTCCTTTTGGGAGGCCAAGGCAGGTGGATCACTTGAGATCAGGAGTTCAAAACCAGCCTGGCCAACATGGTGAAACCCCGTCTCTACTAAAAATACAAAACAATTAGCTGAGCATGGTAGCGTGCACCTGTAATCCCAGCTACTTAGGAGGCTGAGACAGGAGAACTGCTTGAACCTGGGAGGCGGAGGTTGCAGTGAGCTGAGATCAGGCCACTGCACTCCAGCCTGGGTGACAGAACAAGACTCTGTCTCAAAAAAAAAAAAAAAAAAAAAAAAAAAAAAAAAAGAACTTAGCTCCAGTTCTTTCCTGTGTTACTTACACAAAGTGTTTCTCAGTGGTAAAATGGGAATAAGGTGCTACGGATATTTTAAATTTTGTGTTGTGTGATGATTAAATAAAGTAGTGCTTGTAAACTGATATTAAACACTTGTTTAATGTTAACTGTTAGGAGTTACTATTGCAATCTTAAAATGTACCGTCCTGGGTAGTGATCCGATGATCATTTAATTCCATTTTCTTTTTATTTTCCCATGTTTGTATCATTTAATCTGGCTGGAAGGTTTCAGACTTGAAGTAGGACTGCTTAGACTTTACTACAAAAGGAGTCTCAAGTACATTTCCCATAGTCTTCCTCCCCTAGCCCCTAGAGAAATATAAACAAACCAGTTAAAAGGAATACCTGAGCACTGATAAGAATGTTTACAGCACTTTGTGAAGAGGAGAGTGAAAAACAGCCCCAATGACATCTTGCTGTTTTTACTTTAAGACTTGCTTGTAGCATGTAAATCTGTTGTGGTGGTGGTGGTGGTGGTGGTGTTACAAGGTCTCACTCCGGTTACCCAGGCTGGAGTGCAGTGGTGCAATCTCACTGCAGCCTTTACCTCCCAGGCTCAGGTGATCCACCTCAGGCTCCCAAATAGCTGGGACAACAGGTGCATGCCACTATGTCCGGCTACGTTTTTATATTTTTAGTAGAGATGGAGTTTCGCCACATTGCCCAGGCTGGTCTCAAACTCCTGGGCTCAGGCAATACACCTGCCTCAGCCTCCCAAAGTGCTGGGATTACAGGCATGAGCCACTGCACCCAGCTGTATATCTTAATATAATCAAGCACACTACACAGTAAATCTTTTTATGCTTTAAAAAAAATTAAGGCCAAGCGCGGCAGCTCACATCTGTAATCCCAGCACTTTGGAAGGCCGAGGCGGACGAATCACGAGGTAAAGAGATTGAGGCTATCCTGGCCAACATGGTGAAACCCCGTCTCTACTAAAAAAAAAAAAATACAAAAATTAGCTGGGTGTGGTGGCACACGCCTGTAGTTCCAGTTACTCAGGAGGCTGAGGCAGGAGAATCACTCGAACCTGGGAGGCAGAGATTGCAGTGAGCCGAGGTCACACTACTGCACTCCAGCCTGGCGACAGAGCAAGACTCTGTCTCAAAATAGATAAATAAGTACATAATAGCCTGTCCAAATTATCTCATTCTACTCGAAGTACATTTATTACCATTTAACATAATTACTGATATTCCATCATACTGAATGTATTATGGTTCATTTAATAATCCCCTTACAGTTATTTTCATTTCACTAAACTATAAACAAATTAGAAATGAATTATTTTGTTAAGACATCTTTTTCCAAATTTCAGATAATCAAGGATAATACAGTTAATAATCTTTGCTTTTTTAAATATAATATGTAATAATCTTTATATATATATATATTTATATATTTTTTTTTTCTTTGAGATGGAGTCTTGCTCTGTTGCCCAGGCTGGAGTGCAGTGGCACGATCTCAGCTCACTGCAAGCTTGGCCTCCCGGGTTCACGCCATTCTCCGGCCTCAGCCTCCCGAGTAGCTGGGACTACAGGCACCCATCACCGTGCCTGGCTAATTTTTTGTATTTTTGGTAGAGACAGGGTTTCACCGTGTTAGCCAGGATGGTCTCGATCTCCTGACCTCATGATCTGCCCGTCTTGGCCTCCCAAAGTACTGGGATTACAGGGGTGAGCCACCGCGCCTGGCCATTTTTTGTTTTTTTTGTTTTTTGTTTTTTGTTTTTTGTTTTGAGATGGAGTCTCACTCTGCCACCCAGGCTGGAGTGCAGTGGCGCGATCTCAGCTCACTACAACCTCCACCTCCCAGATTCAAGCGATTCTCCTGCCTCAGCCTCCTGAATAGCTGGGACTATGGGCGCCTGCCACCATGCCCAGCTAATTTTTTGTATTTTTAGTAGAGATGGGGTATCACCATGTTAGCCAGGGTAGTCTCGATCTACTGACCTTGTGATCCGCCCGCCTTGGCCTCCCAAAGTGCTGGGATTACAGGCATGAGCCACCACGCCTGGCCATATTTTTTTCTTTTGGGAAATTGTTTTGTGAAGTGTTTCTTTTTTCCTTCTTTTGTCTTATTAACTTGGTAAATTTTATTGTATATATGGTGACTTGATTTGCTCATATTGGACTCTCTTTGCATTATTAATATTTCTCATTTACTCATACTCCATTATTATTTTCATGTACTGCTGAATGCTGTTAAAAGATACATTTGGGCACGTTAAAATTTAAATGACTTTATTTGAGCATTCGTTGATTCACGAATCAGGCAGCACCAGACCACAACTAGTTCAGTGCTCCACTGTGGGTGGGTAGGAAAGGGGGCAACGGAGGAAATTTGATGAAATATTCACAGAAACAAGACAAAGAAAACATATTTGATTGGTTAAAGTGGGAAGTCCCTAGTGAGAGGTTAGTTGGCAGTTTCAGATTGGTTAAGCTTAAATTTCATTTTACTGTTTACATTGAGTTGGGTTTTGGTTGGCCTAAGTAGGAACTCAAGGTGCTGGAGCCATCTCAGCCTTATGACTTCCCAATTAACTGTCTTTAACAGTACCATTGCATTGATATTCGTAAGTGAGATTGGTCAGTAGTTTAATTTTTAGAGGCATCATTGTCAGTTTATGTTTTAGAATTTGGTAATGAAATAGCCCTGTAAATTTTCGTCTGTCTCATACAACTCAAACTTGAATCTAGTATGGCCTGGGATGAGTAAGCTGGCTGAATGATGGATTCTATCCTATCCTTGGTGGATAGGATAGGATAGTTTTCCCGTGAAGTGGATCATAACCCTTCCAGGTTGTCTCTAGTCGTTCATTGTTTTGAGCTACTTTAGAAGACTGGTGATAGCATTGTGACATAATTCTTGTCTCTAGATATGTACATTTTGTCCTATTCAATTGGCTTCTCTCCCTACTGGAAGCCAATTTTACCTCCATTTGCAGATTCATTTCAATATTCTGGATCTTATTTTGGATTCTCCCTAGAAATGGTTTTAACACCTTCTCAGTTTCCTCATTAACCAATTAAATAACATCTTTAAAATGTGTTTATTTATTGATTTTGCCCAGGCTCTGGAGTGGAATGGTGCACTCTGGAGTGGAGTGGTACAATCTTGGCTCACTCTGTTGCCCAGGCTGGAGTGGAATGGTACAATCTTGGCCCACTGCAACCCTCACCTCCCAGGCTCAAGCAATCCTCGCACCTCAGCCTCCCAAGTAGCTGGAACTAAACACATGCCACCAGGCCTGGCTAATTTTTGTATTTTTTTATAGAGACAGAGTTTTGCCATGTTGCCCAGGCTGATCTCAAACTCCTGACCTCAGATGGTCCACCCACCTCGGCTTCCCAAAGTGCTGGGATTACAGCTGTGAGCCAGTACACCCAGCCCCCTCAGGAAGAAATTTAGAACAAAGAATGGTGGTCAGAGTTCAATCTTCAACTCTCTTATCAAGGGTCCATGAGCCAGCAGTTGCATTTGGTGAGGGTCCAGGCTTCTGAAAGACAACTCAGAGATATATGTTAAGATGTTATTTTTCATTTTTATAGGAAAATTGAACATCTTTGGATCTAATTTCCTTGGCAATTATTTTAGGCTACTGTTCTCTGTTTTTTTTAAATAAGAACCTGCAAAACATGATACATTTTGTTTATCAAGTTACTTATTTATTTATTTTTACGTATTTGCTTTTTGAGAGGGAGTTTTGCTTTGTCACCCAGGCTGGAGAGCAGTGGCGCAATCTTGGCTCACTGCATCCTCCATCTCCTGGGTTCCAGCAATTGCCATGCCTCTGCCTCCCGAGTAGCTGGGACTACAGGCATGCACCACTTAGTAGAGACGGGATTTCACCATGTTGGCCAGGCTGGTCTCAAACTCCTGGCCTCAAGTGATCTGTCTGCCTCAGCCTCCCAAAGTGCTGGGATTACAGGCATGAGTCACCATACCCAGCCCCAAGTTACTTATTTATTTTTTAGGACTAGCTAGATGTCTAGAATTTCCCTTGGAGGAACTCAAGAGTTTTAAAATTTTTTATGTTTGGGAGCTTCCAGGCCCCTAAGAGGGGGTCCGTGTCTTGTGTCATTTCTCCCCCACCCAAGCTCCTGGAAATCTCTATTCTTACTGTCTTTATGAATTTGACTACTCTAGATATCTTATATAACTGTGCGGGAGGGAAAGCTTTTCCTCTGCCAGCTCAGGTCCAGTGGTGCGTGGGAGCTGCAAATGAGCAAATTAACAGATTAATAGGGGCAAAAAGTAACCAAACAATAGACAGATTAACAGGAGAAAAGACAAGATTTCTTTACATGTGTGTGGGGCAGCATTTAAATGAGAAGCTCCCTGAAGAACTAGAGGTAGGGATTTGTACACCAGCTTTATAGGGGAAAGGGTGAGGGGAGAAAGGGTTTCCATGGGAAAGATAAATGGCCTTTTAGGAGAATAAATGGAATATATAACACTTGATGATAATGTGTTCTTATACAATTTCTCATCCCATTGCAAGTGGCCCTGTCTGGAAGTGAAGCTCTCCTAAAGAGAGGCTTTATGACAACTTCATTCTTAGAAGGCTCTGCCTTTAGCCAGATAAGGGAAGCTCTGAAATGGCTTCTTTCTGCATCTGCTGTGTCTCAAAATGTCTCCCATTTAAAATTATCTTCAATCTGGAAATACAAGTGGGATCCTACAGTATTTGTCCTTTTTATTTCACTCAGCCTAGTGTTCTCAAGGTCCATATGTGTTGTAGCTTGTGTCAGAATTTTCTTCCTTTTTAAGGCTGAATAATATCCCATTGTATTTATATATCACGTTTTGTTTATCCATTCATCGGCTGATGGACATTTGCGTTGCTTCCACATTTTGGCTGTTGTGAATAATGCTGCTGTGAACATGGGTGTACAAATACATCTTCAAGACCTTGCTTTTAGTCCTTTTGGGTATATTCCTAGAATTGAAATTGCTGGATCTAATTTTAGTTTTTTGGGGAACCACCGTATTGTTTTCCCAGGAGTTCCACCATTCTACATTCCCGGCATTGTACAAGGGTTGCAATGTTGCTGTATCTTCACCAACACATTTTTTTCTGTTTTGTTTTTTTGATAGTAGCCATCCTAATGGATGTGAGGTAATATCTCATTGTACTTTTGATTTGTGTCTCCCTAATTAGTAATATGGAATGTCTTTTTATATGTTTATTGGCCAAAAAATTATCTTCTCACTGTAACACTGTACTCCACCTTTTAGCACTATTCATTCACCAACCAAGGAGTCCCACTCATTGTTCATTATGGATGTGTCAGAGATTGAAATCTCAGAAAAATCAGTATGGGTCTTACCTTCATAGGTTTCAGTTTTATTGGCAGGAGTTTTTTTTGTTTCCTAGGTGGTGCATCTTACAAATCTATCCTTCTCAAAGCCGTTTGACATTTGGCAAGAGAAGACAGAGACAGGGAACCATCCTGGAGGGTTTTTTGCTGCTGGGTTTGTGGCAGAGCTCTAAGGATAGGGAGCAGAGAGTAGACAGGGTCTCCTGCTGCCAAGGCCTTGACTTTGTTAGACAGTTTTCTTCAGTTAGGTAAGCTACAATGGAATCCTCTCCCAGAAAGCTCCTCTTTTTGCCTAAGCTATCTGTGGTCAGGCTTTGTGGACAATGAAAATCAGATCTTTCAATAATTCTATGAGCTCTTGGAAGAGCTTGCTCTGTGTGTTTTCATAGATTGATTTCTGTTCTCAGGTCAACATAATATTGTTTTATGTAAACATATGGCAATATTAGTGTTAATGTTAAATAATGAGATCGGAATATATGATTAAATATAGAGTTTATTTGCACACAAAGCTTGAGTATAGCCACCCAGGAAACACTCACTCCAGATGAACAGAGTCAGTGTTCCAAAGCAGTGAAGTTAAGGTTTCACTTATATAGGCAGAGACAGAGAAATTTTAGCAGGATTACAGAGTTTTCCATACAAAACCAGTGCATTCCTTACAGTGATTTGGTTGATGATAGAATGCTATATTCCAAGAAAGATTACTTTGTGACTCCCTGAGAAGAGGTAGTGATCTGGAGGGGTCTTATATCTGGTGCCATTTGGTCTTCCTAATTTTCTATAGTACAAGAATAAGGAAGAAAGTTGATCTATAATCAGAGAAGTAGAAGTCGCAGCTGCATATTACATGACTCAGGCCACATAGCCACATTTCTCTCAAGGCTCAGAATAATTTCAAGTTCCAATAACTTTAAGTTGGAATTTTTTTTTTTTCTTTGAGACAGTCTCACTCTGTCACCCATACGGGAATGCAGTGGCCTGATCTTGGCTCACTGCAACCTCCGCCTCCTAGGTTCAAGTGATTCTCCTGCCTCAGCCTCTCGAGTAGCTGGGATTACAGGCGTGCACCACCGTACCTGGCTAATTTTTTTTTTGTATATTAAGTAGAGATGGGGTTTCACCATGTTGGCCAGACTGGTCTCAAACTCCTGACCTCAGGTGATCCACCCACCTCAGCCTCTCGAAGTGGTGGGATTACAGACGTGAGCCACCATGCCCAGCCAGTTTGAATTAATTTCACATTAGTATCTCTCCAATAGTCTTCTCTTAATTTTTCTTTTGTTGTTTCTTCTAAAGTTATAATTATACATTATTTAAAATGTCCTAATTATAATATTTATGTATTTTCAATATTTGCTCTCTTCATCCATTTACATGTCTTTCCATTTATTATTTTTACTCCATTACATTAATTTTTTAATTCTTTTTTTGTTTGTTTTGAGATGGAGTCTCGCTGTGTCGCCCAGGCTGGAGTGCAGTGGCACAATCTCAGCTCACTGCAAGCTCTGCCTCCCAGGTTCACGCCATTCTCCTGCCCCAGCCTCCCAAGTAGCTGGGACTATAGGCGCCCGCCACCACACCCGGCTAATTTTTTGTATTTTTAGTAGATGCGGGGTTTCAGGTTTCATCATGTTAGCCAGGAGGGTCTCAATCTCCTGACCTTGTGATCTGCCTGCCTCGGCCTCCCAAAGTGCTGGGATTATAGGCATGAGCCACGGTGCCCAGCCAATTTTTTAATTCTCAATACTATTTTCACATTTATTGTTATCCCTAGATGACAGAAAAAAAGTGAGTGAATGGTTTATTTCATATGTCTAAATTACTTCTGCTATTATACATTTACTTCTCAGTTCTTGCTGGAAATACTAGGCACTCTTGTGCAGTCACATCAGCAGAAATACTCCTATTAATTATATTAGCTGTTTCCTATTTTATCCTTTTTAGCTTTCAATGGTTAAAAGATAATTTTCAGAAAAGTAGAATTGTGACTTTATACAGATATAAAAATGAACATGTGTTAAAGAATTTATTGGCCGGGTGCGGTGGCTCAAGCCTGTAATCCCAGCACTTTGGGAGGCCGAGACGGGCGGATCACGAGGTCAGGAGATCGAGACCGTCCTGGCTAACATGGTGAAACCCCATCTCTAATAAAAAATACAAAAAAAACTAGCTGGGCAAGGTGGCGCGCACCTGTAATTCCAGCTACTCAAGAGGCTGAGGCAGGAGAATGGCGTAAACCCGGGAGGTGGAGCTTACAGTGAGCTGAGATCTGGCCACTGCACCCAAGCCTGGGCGACAGAGCGAGACTCCATCTCAAAAAAAAAAAAAAAAAAAAAAGAATTTATTTTGGTCATATAATATGAAGTACCAGGCAGCTGTTAAAGAAGGGTTAAGCCAGCACACATCTCTATGACATGAAGGGATGTTGAGATGAATTTCAGATGGAGACAAAATTTTCCACAGGTAGAAGTTAGGGGAAAATCCTTACCAGACCAGACAGAATTTATATGTCTATCAGTTACCTACAACTTATAAAGTTACAAAATAGCTCAAAGATAATGAACAGGGCTCAAATCTGATAACCCAGAAGGGTACATTACAGAGGATCCATTACTTTCCGTTGCGGAGGAGAAAAAAATCAAAGCTTTTCCTCACCCATCTCAAGGGTCTTTGCTGATACCCCTATTTTTAAAAGGCAGATTAACAAGAGGACACTGTAACAAATTTATCAAAGTTTTACGTGAACAGGGAACCTTCAGAAATGAAGACTCAAAGACCCAAGGAGAACTTTAGTTTTTTGTTTTGTTTTGTTTTGTTTTGGGACGGAGTCTCACTCTGTCGCCCAGGCTGGAGTGCAGTGGCCAGATCTCAGCTCACTGCAAGCTCTGCCTCCCAGGTTCACGCCATTCTCCTGCCTCAGCCTCCCGAGTAGCTGGGACTACAGGCGCCCGCCACCTCGCCCGGCTAGTTTTTTGTATTTTTTAGTAGAGACGGGGTTTCACCATTTTAGCCAGGATGGTCTCGATCTCCTGACCTCGTGATCCGCCCGTCTCGGCCTCCCAAAGTGCTGGGATTACAGGCTTGAGCCACCGCGCCCGGCCGGAGAACTTTAGTTTTTAATTTAATTTTTTTTTTTTAGAGACTGGGGTCTTACTATATTGCCTAGACTGGCCTTGAATTCCTGGGCTCAAGCAGTCCTGCTGCCTCAGCCTCCCAAGTAGCTGGGACTATAGGTGCATGCCACTGCACCTGACTATCTGTATATATCTATGCTTAGGTTTGATGAAGGATGGACAGTCATGTACAAGTATGATTGGACAAAAAGCCTGTGGTCTAATGGTAATAAGCTGGGGAGAACTTAACAAGGCCTGTTCGTTCAGATTCTTCTTGGCCCCTCTGTGTAGCATTTCTTTCCTCCTGGTATAGGACAGGACACCTGTCACATGGGGGTCTAACGACCTACTTTCAGGAGAGGAAGGTCAGAGAATTCCTTTATGACTAGCTCTCACACAGAAAGGCAGAGAAAAGTCAGAGAGAGACCTTCTAAGTGCCGTATTTTGGGGTGACATTCTGAGCCACAACACCATTTTTTTCCTACACTATGTACATAATTATTTGCCTCTTTTTATTGCCATAGACAGCCCCATTGTTATGTGTCTTATTGCACTGGCTACAACTTTCCCAGACAATGTTGATAGTGTGCATGCTTGTTTCTAATTCAAACATCAACAAAATTACCCATGATACAGCTCCTCTCTCTCTCTCTCTCTCTCTCTCTCACACACACACACACACATATTATATATATGTATATATGTATGTTTATATATAGAGAGAAAACAATTTTTTGATTAGTCATGGAGAAATATGATAAGACAAAAGGAGTATGAGACTATGAGCCAAGTTTAATAAAGTGGCGAAACAGCGGGCCTATGTGTTCAGATTCCTCTTGGCAAGCCTTCGTCTTTGGAAATAAGGATATGCCTTTCCTTCTGGTATAAGGGGAGCACCTCTCACAGGAGGGTCTTATACCTACTACAGGGGAAGGTCAGAAAATCCTGCCTGCCCATGCCGTTTCTCAAATTCCTTCAGCTTAAAATATTCAGTATGCTAAGTTGCTGTATTTTGGTAAGGCACATCCTAAACTCCATCAAAGTCCTGCTAGAAGCAGATACCAAGATGCAAAAACATCCAAGGATTTTACTAGGGGAGCTCCCTATAAGGGGCGTTGAGGAGTGAGCAGGGAAGGCGTGGAGACCCCACAGACCTGCGTCGCTGTGTTTGGTGAAGCAGAGCTGGAGGGAAGGTTGGGTGGAAATGTGTGCACTCAGGAAGATTTGGTAAAGCCATAAGGGAGTCCTCAAGCCAAAGGTGGTTGTCACAGGAGTGGTGTCTCCCAGGAACTAGTCTGTCACATTGTCTCCCAGGAACTAATCTGTCCTCAGTCATTGTTGGTGAGCAGCATGTGGTGGTATGACTTGGGCCTTAAGGCTGCCAGGGATTCCCGCTGCCCTTGCTCAGGTGCATTTCCTGAGTTGGAGGTGCAGGGCACACTCTCATGGTGGCCACACCATCTTCATCTTGTTTCTGACTTTTAAAGCAATGTTGGCTGGGCGCGGTGGCTCACGCCTGTAATCCCAGCACTTTGGGAGGCCGAGTCAGGCAGATCACGAGGTCAGGAGATCAAGACCATCCTGGCTAATGCAGTGAAACCCCGTCTCTACTAAAAATACAAAAAAAGTAGCTGGGCGTGGTGACAGGCGCCTGTAGTCCCAGCTACTCGGGAGGCTGAGGCAGGAGAATGGCACGAACCCAGGAGGCGGAGCTTGCAGTGAGCCAAGATTGTGCCACTGCACTCCAGCCTAGGTGACAGAGCAAGACTCTGTCTCAAAAAAAAAAAAAAGCAATGTTTATAAAACACCACTACTAAGTATCAGGTTCAGAAGCTTCCCTTCTGTTTCTTCTTTGATTTTCCCAAATGCATTGACATTAATAATTAATAAACCTAACATTAACCATTCTTGCTCAATTGTACTTCATCACTATTTGTGAGAGATATTTATAGATTTAATGTGTCAGGCCTTTGATTTGATTTGCTAGTATTTAAGCCTTTGCTAGGTAGCTTCCAATGTATGATTGGCCAATAGTCCTTTCTTATACTGTCCTTTGTCCTCGCCCAGTTTATTACCAAGGCCATAGTGGCCTCATGCAAATGGATTTCATAGCTTGTGAGACTAAATGAATGTTTCTTGTCTCTGACTAGCATAGATTCTAGAATGCTGCTGTCCAAAAGTGTAGCATCTAGCTACGTGAAGCTATTTACATTGTAATTAATTAGAATTTAATTTAATTTAAAATCCAGTCCTTTAGTCACGCTAGCCACATTTCAAGCACTCGGTAACCACATGTGGCTTGGGGCTCCCGCATCAGACAGTGCAGGTCTAGAACTTCCCCCTCCTTACACAAAGCCTTGCTCTGTGGTGGACTGTGGAAAGTGATGGGACGAGGTCTACACTCGCATTTCACGGGAGTCTACACTCCCGCATTTCACGGAAAAAAGGAGGCATTTGGGCAGTTGAAAGAATCCATAACTAACCTGAACCTGATGCTCTGTGAGAGCATAGAAAGAAAAAATCCTCCATTCCATATTACCCTCAACTCCATCAGTGGGATTGTGATAAGCGTCTATTGTGCAAACTTGCTCTTGAAATGCATTTAAAATATATACTGCTTGTCTGGTGTATGTCAGGAACTATGTTTATCACTCAGACTATAGCAGTAATGAAAGCAGATACAGCCCCTTTTTTCATGGAGCTTATAATTTAGCAGAGAGGAGACAGATAATATGCGAGTGTGTGCATTTATGTGTGTGCGCGTGCGTGTATGTGTAAGAGAGACAGAAACAGAAAAGGGGTGATAGAAGAAGCGCTGTAAATCAGGTTAGGAAAGATAAAGCTGTAATTAAGGGATGAGAGTGCTATTCTACTTGGGTGGTCAGGGAAGACCTCTCAGGGTGAAATTTTAATAGAAACCTGAATGAAGTAAGGGGGCCAGCCATGAGGATATTTGGGAGAAGACACTTCTAGGCAGAGGAAACAGGAAGCGCAAAGGCCCTGAAGCAGGGCGTTGCTGGTGTTTGAGGAGAGAAATAGAGTCCAGTGTAGGTTGCTGGTGCAGAGTGAATAGTGAGGGGAGTGACAGGAGGTGGACCCTGAGATACTCGGATGCTAGACTCTGAGGCACAGCTGCAGGGTGGATTGTATTCACAGTGAAAATGAAGCCACTAGAGTTTTGAGGAAACGAGTGTCATGATCTGAGTTTGACCACAGGGTGCACAAGGACAGAAGCAGAGAGACAAGTTAGAAGGCCACTGCAGTAATAGGGGCAAGAGATAATGGCTTGGTAAAACTGGAAGTGATGAGAACTGCTCAGAATCTACATACGCTTTGGGAGAATTGATGTGGAGTTTGGGGACAGTGTCCTCAGTTATGTGTTCATGATCTTAATGGTGAAGGCAGAAGAGGAAAGTGTGGGTCAATTCAAAGCCTCTACAGCCTGGCAAGGAATAGATCTAAACCCCTGAGGTTCTGGATCCCATGTCCCCAAGGCCTGAGGGCTTCAGGGTCTCAGGCTTACAAGACCTGAATGTTGAGGTTTTGGTCCTGAATGGCGGGAGGAGCCAGCATTTGGTTCTGTGACAGATGCAAAAGGCTTGCATCTCCCGCATTGGCCTGGGAGCGATGCTGAGCCATTAGTCTTCTGAGGATTTCTACCTTCTTCTGCTCCAGGTCCATGGAGGTGAACCACCCAGCACCTCTCAGGCTCTTGGAACTTGCAGCCCACAGCCTGCTGAGCAATGAGGCTTCAGTTCTACTGGTGTTGGAACAGCTCACAGTGAACCTTTTCCCGCCACTACTCACTGCTGCATTTGCCAAGGGGCACAGAAAGGCTCTGAAGGCCTTGGTACAGGCCTGGCCCTTCCCCTTTCTCCGTCTGGGCTCTCTGATAGTGCAGTGGCCCAACCAAGACAGCCTGCAAGCTGTGGTGGATGGGCTGGAGGCCTTTTCTGCCCACAGGGCTTGTCCCAGGTAAGGGGGATGCTGGGAGCAAGACCTCAGCTCAGAGCCAGAGGGAGGGTGAGCTGAGATCCAGGGGAGGGGACCGTTAAATCGCCTCGGGGGACAAGTGGGGAAACTATATGTTTCTGAGTTAAGTGGTTGATGGTACAGCTACAAGGCTTTAAGGAGAGGGCTTTTTACCTTCTAGGGGTGGTGGTATGAGCTGTATGAGGAATAGGGGCTAGCAAGGAGCCTGGGTGAGGGAGGAAAAGCCCATTGGAGAGGAGAGGCGAGGCGAGCTGGTACTGGGGTCTGGGGAGCGGCCCAGGACTGCTGCCGCTCATCTCACATGGACTCTCCAGCATCTCCTCACTCCTGTCTCCCCACAGGAAGTCAGAACTGAGGATGCTGGATTTCACCCTGGACTCTGAGCAAGTCCACAGTAAAGGGGCTTCTGAAGCCTTGGCCAAGTTCCCATTTTGGTTGCCATCAACAGTCAAGGCAGAGATGCCCCAGGCCGCGGCCAGGCCCAAGCCAACAGAGAATATGAAAAAAGGACCAAAGCAGCCATGGGAAGCAGTGGAAATACACATTGATCTTTTCCTGAGAGGCCCCTTCAAGTTAGATAAGTTCCTCTCCAGCCTCCTGACGAAAGTGGAACAGAGCCACGGGGCCCTGCATCTCTGCTGTAGGAAGCTGCACATTGAGGAGATGCCCTTCCACAGTCTGCTGGGGATCCTGAAGACACTCAAGCTGGATTTCATCCAGGAGCTGGAGGTGTTTGACTGGTTTGACTGGTTCTGGGCATTGTCAGATCCAAACCTATCTGCAACACAGCTGGGAAGGATCTTCAACCTGCGCAGCCTCAAACTCATCTACTACAACTGGGCCTTCTCCTCACGGGGCGAGCGGCCCTCCAGCTACTTCCTCTCACAGCTCACCAGGCTGGGCCACCTCCAGAAGCTGCACCTGTCTTACTCCTACCTCTCGGGCAACCTACATTATGTACTCAGGTGAATGGGTGGACAGGGGCATCCAAAGAGTTCCCTGAATACTCCTAAGTGAGGTCAGGACAGGGGAACAAGACAGGAAATGGGGCCCATTCTTAGATGCTCATGGAATTGTGGGCACAGCCTGGGAACCCAGGGTTCAGATGCAGTTGATGGCTGGGATCTGCTTTGGAAACATTTGATGGGGAAAGATGCATGTTGCTGTAAAAATAATATCCACTTTGGGAGGCTGAAGTGGGAAGCTTGCTTGAGGCCAGAGTTGGAAACCAGCCTGGGCAACAAAGTGAGACCACATTTCGACAAATAAATACACAAAAATTAAGGCCAAGCATGGTGGCTCATGCCTGTAATCCCAGCACTTTGGGAGACAGAGGCAGGTGGATCACTTGAGGTTAAGAGTTTGAGACCAGCCTGGCCAACATGGAGAAACCCCATCTCTACTAAAAATACAAAAATTAGCCAGACATGATGGCATGTGCCTGTAATCCCAGCTGCTCGGGAGGCTGAGGCAGGAGACTCTCTTGAACCCAGGAGGTGGAGGTTATAGTGAGCCAAGATCGCGCCACTGCACTCTAGCTTGGGCAACAGAGCAAGACTCCATCTCAGAAACAAAACAAAAACAAAAACAAAAATTAGCTGGGCATGGTAGTGCACCTTTCATCCCAGCTACTCAGGAGGCCAAGGCAGGAGGATTGCTTGAGCCCAGGAGTTTGAGGCTGTAGTGAGCCATGATTGCACCACTGCACTCCAGCTTGGGCAACAGAGCGAGACTCTGTCTCAAAAAAAATTACAACAAATTTAATTTAAAGATCTAATTGGCTTTTTTTTCTCTTTAAAGACAGGAGGTCATTATGTCACCCAGGCTAGAGTGCAGTGGCACAGTTACATCTCACGCAGCCTCAGACTCCTGTGTTCAAGCTACCCTCCCGTCTCAGCCTCCTAAGTGGCTAAGACTACAGATGCGCACCACTACACCTTGTGAATTTTTTAAAAACTTTTTTGTAGAGACAAGGTCTTGCTTTGCTACCCAGGCTGGTCTTGAGCTCCTGGCCTCAAGCCATCCTCCCACCTCAACCTCCCAAAGCACTGAGATTACAGGCATGAGCCTCCATACCTGGCCTTCTAATTGGCTTAGGTTTGTGATTCACAAATTGGGACAGCCTCCCATTCTATAAAATAGAATAAGAGCTCTGATGAGCTGAGCGGAAGAGACTGGCTTTATAAGCAGAAAAGTGATGAAAAAAGCCAAAACAAAAAGCAGATTGGTCAGTTGACAGTTACTTTCCTTATAGGGTTAAAACAGAGGGCACTTCCTTATCATCCTGGGCCCCTTCTGATTGGTTGGTGTGAATCTCCTGTTTTTTGGAAAACTGACCAGTTTCAAAGTTCAGTTTGATTACCTGACACTTAGCACAAGTGACTGCATTCTGGTTTGCTCTGGTCTTTTGAGGTCTAGTGCAGGAGCTTAGTCCAAAACAGTGGGCTTCCATGTATTTCATTTAATTTTTTAGGTTTTTTTTTGAGAGAGTCTCCGTCACCCAGGCTGGAGTGCAGTGGCATGATCTCGGCTCACTGTAATCTCCACCTCCCCGGTTCAAGTGATTCTCCTGCCTCAGCCTCCCAAGTAGCTAGGATTACAGGCATGGGCCACCACACCTGGCTAATTTTTGCATTTTTAGTAGAGACGGGGTTTCACCATGTTGGCCAGACTGGTCTTGAACTCCAGACCTCAGGTGATCCACCCACTTCGGCTCCCCAAAGTGCTGGGATTACAGGTGTGAGCCATTGCGCCTGTCCTAATAATATGTTTATTTACTCAGCAAACCTTTTCAGGCACTGCTGAATGTTACACTGGTTCCCAAGAAAAGATCCTGAGACAGCACAGGTTAGGCCTCTCCTTCTGAGCTCATACTGCCCCAGACAGGTGGGTACAGAGCTCTGAAGGACAATCAGTATCCACTCTGTGCACGTCTCCTAGAAATTTCCAGATAGGGCATTCAGGACCCCCAGCCCTGGCTTAAACGGAAGCCTGAGCAGCAGCTTCCCCAAACCCAAACCTGAGGAATAATGGGCTCAGCCTATGGTTGCTTCTCATCAGATAAACTCTTTCAGGTGGCTCCTCTCAGCAGTCATATTGGGTATGGATAATGTGAGTCTCCCTTTCACCAAAGAGAAACTTAGAGTTGGAGGGGTTCGTGGAGGACCTGGTAGGTCTGTTGAGAGAGAGCCAGGCCTTGGGACACCAAAGGACATGCTTCTGACCCTGCTGGTAAATGGCTTCCCTAATGAGGGGGTGGCCATAGGACTGGCTTCCTCAGGGACAAGTAGGTGTTCCGGGCGGGGGACCTGGGCCCTACCCTCACACAGCCATCCTTCTCTCCTCAGCTGTCTGTGGGTTCCACTGCATTCCCTGGAGATCTGCTACTGCAGGCTTCTCGACACTGACATCACCTACTTGTCCCAGAGCCCTCATACCACTTGCCTGAAGAAGCTGGATCTGAGTGGCAACAACCTGTCCTACATGATCCCTAGACCCTTGGGGACCCTGCTGAGGGAGGTCTCAGGGACGCTGCAGCACTTAGACCTGAACCACTGCCGGCTGAAGGATGCCCACCTCAGTGCCCTCCTGCCCGCCCTGTGCCACTGCTCCCACCTCAGTTCCCTGAGCCTCTCCGACAACCCCATCTCCAGTGCCTGCCTCCTGAGCCTGCTGGAGCACACAACAGGGCTGATGGAGCTGAAGCAGGTACTCTATCCCATCCCAGTCGACTGCTGCATGTACCTGCATGGCCTCTCCTGGGGTCCCGTGAACAAGGACAAGCTGTGCCAGTTGCAGGCTGAGATACAGAAGCAGCTGCAGGCCATGCAGCGGGCTGACATGCAGTGGAGCCCCCCGCTGCCCTTGCTTATGCAGCTGGTGCAGTTTGAATGAAGAGCAGGAGCCAGGCTCAGGGAACAGAAGTCAGAGAGGGCAGCTGGAATCACAGCTGGGGCCACAAGTTGTTTGCAAGGAACATAAAATAAACTTCCATGGGAACTGTCTGGCGCTTTCTTCATTCCCCTTGCTCCCCTTTCCCAGTGCAAAGCCTGGCCTGTTTCACCTGTTCATTATCCAGCCACACGTTATCCAGGTGGCTCTACCGCCAGGTCACCAGAGACCCCAGAGGTCCAGCCCTCCCTGGCAAACACTCCCTCTTCTGGCCACTCATTCAGTTTCTCTTTGTCTTATGCTTCTGGATAGAATGAAGTGGGTCCTTAGCTGACTTCCCCACCTTTGGACATGAGCTGTACGCTGGAGTCGGAACAGCTCTGGGGGCTGTTGGGAGACTGGAAGGAAGCACATGCCTGGCACCAAACCCAGAGCACGCGGCCATCAGTCAGCTGATCACCATCGAGCACGTGCTGGGGCCAGGTGCTGCTGTCCTCAGACCAGGCATACATGGAGAGCATGGGTCGCAACCATTTAGGAAGTCCCTACAACAGGGCAAAGTCAGAAGAATCAGGAGTGGCTGCTAAAGCAGGTCAGGGAAGGTGCCTCAGAGAGGAGGCCTTTGAGTCCAGTCCTGAATCTGTGGCAGAGATCTGGAGTCAGGCACCCTGGGAGGGGCCCGGCAACAACAGTGGCTGAGAACCAGGCCTGAGCCTGGCAGGAGAGGACGGGTCAGAGGTTCACAGGCCCAGGCCCCCAGCACCATGTAGGTGGAATACAGTCAAGGCTGATGTAGATGGAGACAGAAGACAGACACAGGGGAAGTTATGAGTGAACAAGATATGTATGGGGGCTGCTTGGAAAGGCCTGGACCAAACTGACACACAGGCCCAGAGAAAGCCAGAGAATTACTGCTGGGTAGGAGAGGTTTACAGAACAGCCTTCAGTCCATTCTGCTAGCCCGCTTGTCACTTTCTGTTTATTTCCTGTCCTTGCTGAAGCTCTGCTGTAGGCATCCTGGTTCCACCTATGTAACCCCTGGAACCAGAGATGGGTAAGAAAGCCTTACTTAATGGAAGGGTCCTCAGTGCCTCGCTTGCTGAGTTCTTCTTCCATCCAGGCGAGGGAGCTTGCCTGCTCGCATGAGCCATCTCGCAGCAACCTCAGTGCCTCCCGAACTACCCTGACTCCAGGTTGTGATAGTACCCAGCAGATTCCTCATAGGATTCCTACAGAACAGCACGGTCCTTGTGCACCCACCTTCCTCTGTGTACCACATCACGCTCAGAGGGCCAGCCCCGAAGCCATACAGTCATCTCCAGCAGTGTGGCCTGAGAATGGAGCGTGCTGATTTTTCACATTGTCCATTTAGGTAACAAGTACTTGCTAAGTGCCTCCCAGGTGACAGGTACTTTTGCAAGGGCAGAGGATGCAGCAGAAATAACTCAAAGTTCCTACCCTAGTGGAGCATGGGCTCCATGCAGATAAGCAAGCTGGCAGGTAAATGGCACGTTTTCAGGTTGGGAAAGGGCGAAACAAAGGGAGTGGGGCCCGCTGCTGAGGGGTGGAAAGGGAACTGTTTGCGATAAAGTACACACAAGGTCTGTTTTAGAGCAGAGACCTGAATGGAGGCAAGACCTCCAGGCAGAGGAACAGAAAAGCACAAATAGAGGAAGATCAAGATACAGAGAAATGCACTGGGGACTCGATGCACTGTGCCGTTACTTACTCTGCTGAAATGATGCTTCCCCAAACCCTGACTGGCTAATAGCCTCTGATCCACACAATGCGCCTTTTTACGATGCAGCCATGCAGGCATGTAACTGCAGCTGTTCCACATGTCACTATCAGAGTGTAAGATCAGATTGGATGAATGAAATCCCATTGCTTCCTGTAGGTACCTTCTGGTGACACATCTTTCCAGCAGTGTCAGGGCACAGGTGCTGCCATGACCTCAGACTTGCTTTCCTCCTTACTCTGCCCACTCACTTTCTCCTTGCCTGAGTCAGTATTGCTCTTTAGTCAGATATTGGAGGATGCTTGCTCCTGGAAGTATCTGTACCAAATTTCCCCAAGATCATAAGACCTTCCTCCTCCTGCACCCACTTGAGAGCTTGCTTATAGGTTTCCTGCAGTCCAGGCTGAGGGACAAAACTCAGCCTCTGAGTCAGGGTTAGGAGAGCTGACTGTGATTTGCATCCACTGTTTTGTGCCTCAGTTTCTTCGTCTATTAATTTAAGAATTTTGAATCACAAAGTTAATCATAGTCCCTACCTCACACCATTACGTGTATGTTGAATAAGTTACTTGTTTAGAAGGGTTACATGCTGAGAATAGTGCCTGGCATCTAGTAAATCCTCTTGGAAAAGAAGGGACTCTTCCGAGGTCCCATAGCAAAGTAGAGTGGTCAGAGGAACCTGGCTGGTAGGCTTGGTGGGAGGGTTCAGGGAAATGATCCCTGGAAAATCTTCAGGAGAGTGGTGGTCATGTGGGTCTTTTTCAGTAAGTCCTTCCCCATCTTGGTGTTGAGTGGACAGTCCTCTCCAGGGGATCCCTAGGAAGAAGCAGTAGGTGCACAGTGCACCAGCAAGCCCCACACAGGCCTCAGTCAAGAGAGGAAATGCAGGAAAGAGAAGAGAGAGAGTGGAAAAAGAAGGGAGGGAGGGAGAAAGCCAAACATTTCAGTAGGATTAGAGGAAAAGAATGGGTTGTCCGCTGTTGCCCTGTAGAAGCAGGACTGTGGTGGATAGGGATCTCTGAGCCAGGGCCAGATGAACTGCTTTCCCAGATATTCCCTGCTTCCAACTCATCCTCCTGCCTCGGCCTGCACCACAGCCACTTCCACACACAAAGGTAGCATGTGCCAGCTCCCTAGAAACAACCAAGGAAGCAGGTGGCACCTGCACCCCCAGAAACTACTCACACTATCACTATAGAGACACTGTGCACCCTGCAGCATTAGGGGTGTTGCTCATACTATTTGGCAAAGTCAGCTTGGAGCACATAGAAAGTTATTTGAGTAATGGATATGTGTATGGGTCTTTCAGTTAACCCCTGACTCTTGGTCATTGCAAACATGAAACCAACATGATTATCAAAGTAGTAGTGGCCACTACTTTGTTGACTGTCATACACTGTGCTGTGTGTTTTATATACATTTTCCGAGATAATTATCACAGATAACTAGAAAATAAGGCCCAAGAGAGCAGACTTTTTTCTGTTTCATTCACCCTCGTATCCACAATGCCTGGCAATCAGTAGGTACCAAAAAAAATATTGGATGAGTATGAGAATAAAGGAAGATATGAGTGGATAGATGTTTTCCAGCATGGTTATTGTGGCAAGCTCTGAGATGTTCTTTCTCTCATTTCCATTTATCTCATGGGCCTGTCTTGGGCTCTTGAGGCTTTGTACTAGCTGGTAACGTTTTTATCTCCCCATTCTCTCCTCATCCTCCTTGACTTTTTTTTTTTTTTAAGGCAAGGTCTCACTCTGTCATCCGGGCTGGAGTGCAGTGGTGCAATCATAGCTCACTGCAGCCTCAACCTCCTGGGAACAAGCCACCTTCTCACTTCAGCCTCCTGAGTAGCATGTGCCGCCATGCCCAGCTAATTTTTTTATTTTTATTTTTTGTAGACAGGGTCTCACTATGTTAGGCTGGTCTCAAACTCCTGACCTCAAGTGATCCCCTCACTTTGGCCTCCAAAAGTGCTGGGATTACAGGCATGAGCCATCGTGCCTGGCCCAATATTCTTGTTTGTTTATTCTTCCACATGAAAGGCACATTCATTTAGTCATATCCCAAAATTACCACTACAAGTACTACTTCTTAAAATAAGAAAATATTATAAAGAATTGAAATTAACACCACTCATCATTCCAACAGTAATCTGACTTGCCTTTTATTTCACTGGGCAAAATAAAATTTATTATGGATATTGGCTTTGTGTTTATCAGTATGATATCTTTCAATATTTTAGGAGAGGCAGGGAGGTAGCTTCTCCTGTGTAAATAATTCGCTTTTGCCACCATTTATTTACGTAGGTTTTTTGCTGATGTTCACAGAATATGCTGGCACCTTCTGGTTGTTCTTCAGTTGTTTCTTTTGTGAAGAAAGGAGTATAAAGACAAGTTGATCCCAGCACTTTGGGAGGCCGAGACGGGCGGATCACAAGGTCAGGAGATCAAGACCATCCTGGCTAACACGGTGAAACCCCGTCTCTACAAAAAAAATACAAAAATCTAGCCGGGCGAGGTGGTGGGCGCTTGTAGTCCCAGCTACTCGGGAGGCTGAGGCAGGAGAATGGCGTAAACCCGGGAGGCGGAGCTTGCAGTGAGCTGAGATCCGGCCTCTGCACTCCAGCCTGGGCAACAGAGTGAGACTCCGTCTCAAAAAAAAAAAAAAAAGACATGTTGATGTCAGGCATGGTGGCTCACACCTGTAATCCCAGCACTTTGGAAAGCTGAGGTGGGCGGATCACGAGGTCAGGAGTTTGAGACCAGACTGGCCAAGATGGTGAAACCCCATGTCTACTAAAAATAAAAAAAAATAACCAGGCGTGGTGGCGCACACCTGTAGTCCCAGCTACTCAGGAGGCTGAGGCAGGAGAATTGCTTGAACCTGGCAGGCAGAGGTTGCAGTGAGCCGAGATCGTGCCATTGCATTCCAGCCTGGGTGACAGAGCGAGACTCCGTCTCAAAGGAAAAAAAAAAAAAACATGTTGAGTTCAGGTCACAGGAGAGGTTGCCAAGACCTCTTTCTCCACATACCCTGCAAATCACTTAGGCTTCTGTGACTTTTTAAGCTCCACCCACCTCTGGGGACAGCACAGTGACAGAAGTCCCTCTCCCAGACAGGGGAGAAGGATGGCCTCAGCACACAGCCAGTCAATGTCCTGTTCCTCAGATTTCATTGCCCTTTTATTCAAACTTCAAAAAGTAATCTTGGCCAGGCGCGGTGGCTCATGCCTATAATGCCAGCACTTTGGGAGGCCAAGGCAGGTGGATGACAAGGTCAAGAAATTGAGACAATCCTGGCCAACACGGTGAAACCCGTCTCTACTAAAAATACACACACAAAAAAAGAAATAGCTGGGCATGGTGGTATGCACCTGTAGTCCCAACTACTCGGGAGGCTGAGGCAGGAGGATCAGGGAGGTGGGGGGTGGAGGTTGCAGTGAGCCAAGATCCCGTCCCTGCACTCCAGCCTGGCAACAGAGCAAGACTCCTCTCAAAAAAAAAAAAAAAGTAATCTTTAAGGCTGTGCGCAGTAGCTCATGCCTATAAATCCTAGCACTTTGGGCAACAGAGTGAGACCCTGTCAAAAAAAGTTTTTTAAAGTAACTTCTGGAACTAGGTTGCTCTGCCACTTCCATCTTTGTGTCCTGCTTCTTTTTTTTTTTTTTTTTTTTTTTGAGATGGAGTTTTGCTCTTGTTGCCCAGGCTGGAGTGCAATGGCACGATCTCGGCTCACTGCAACCTCCGCCTGCTGGGTTCAAGCGATTCTCCTGCCTCAGCCTCCCGAGTAGCTGGGACTACTACAGATGTGCGCCACCATGCCCAGCTAATTTTTGTAGTTTTAGTAAACATGGGGTTTCTCCATGTTGGTCAGGCCAGTCTCGAACTCCCAGCCTCAGGTGATCTGCCCACCTCAGCCTCCCAAAGTGCTGGGATTAGAGGCGTGAGCCACCGCGCCTGGCCTATATGTCCTGCTTCTTTATGTGTAAAATAAGGATAATAATAATATCTAATTGCTAGTGTTGTAATGAGGATTAAATGTGTCAGTAACAGAACAGTACCTAGAACAGAGTAAGTAAGCACTTCAGGATGTTAACTATTAACAGTATTACCAAAATCATGGACCAGCCTATGCCGAACAAGAGAGAAGAGAGGCCCAGGAGCCCTCAGTTATCCCATCCACCATAACCAGGCACCTGCCCAGTAAGTGAGGAGGGTGAGGAAGAAGAGAAAAGTCGAGACCATGGTGGAAACGCCCCAGGGCTCTCCTTCCTGAAGTTCCATGGCGGGGTCAGGGCGCCTGAGTTTCTCTTATGGCCTCTCCACACTCCTTAGAGGAGGCCTCTGCATGCAAGTCTGCCGCTGCCCTTTAGGGGAGTTACAGTTTCTCCCCAGCCATGGGGAAAGAAGAAAGGCCCCTCCCGCTGAGTCGATCCTAGGCCACCACTTCCCTGGTCAGAGTGGAGCTGTGGTTGAGGGGAGTCCCACTAGGGAGACACCTTCAAGTCGAAGGGTTCCTTGAATCTGGGTCATTTGTCAACCTAAAGGTCCATGAGAAAGACGGACCCAAAGCTCTGGTGGGTTAGGCTTCTGTGACTTAGGCTTCTGTGACTTTTTAAGCTCCACCCACCTCTGGGGACAACACGGTGACAGAAGTCCCTCTCCCAGACAGGGGAGAAGGATGGCCTCAGCACACAGCCAGTCAATGTCCTGTTCCTCAGATTTCATTGCCCTTTTATTCAAACTTCATGGGGCTGCGGGGCTCTCCGGGAAGAAAGCACAAGGCACCTGCAGTTTCTCTGCTCTGACCAAGAACGCTTCCTGACACCCAGGCCTTCAGAGCTGACCACTCAGCGCCTCCTGCTGGCCCAGGCCTCAGGTCCTTCCTCCGGCTCCACAGAATGAACCCTGGAACTGGACTGATGGAATGAGCTGAGGGCCTCTGGGCTTCTCTTTCAGCCAACTGGTAGCACCCAACAGAGCCAATCTTAGCCCTGGCTGGTATGTGGAGAACACACTGCAGGGCGGCAAGTTGGAGACCTGGAAGAAGAGG
Organism: Theropithecus gelada; assembly: GCF_003255815.1. Lineage (NCBI taxonomy): Eukaryota > Metazoa > Chordata > Mammalia > Primates > Cercopithecidae > Theropithecus > Theropithecus gelada. The sequence goes on along the minus strand of NC_037678.1, from coordinate 33,888,229 downwards.
AGGAGCTCAGATCAGGGTGGTGGCAGGGAGGCAGGGAGACTCGAGGGGATCTCCGATTTACAGACAGTCTTCGATTTAGGACAGTTTCCACCTACAGGATTTTTCAACTGCAAAACCAATACGTGTTCTGCACACTTCTTGACTCATGATGGGGCTACATCTGGGTAAGCCCATGGTAAGTTGAAAATACCAGAAGTCAAAAAACATACTTTCAATTCCCAATATTTTCAACTTAAGATGGGTTTATGTGGATGTAGTTCCATCTGAAGTTGAGGAGCATCTGTACTGTAAAGACAGCGATGGCAGGATTTGCAGGTGGTCCAGGATGCTCCCAGGTTCTGCGCCTGAGCAACCAGGAAGATGGAGTTGCCATTTTGGAGACGGAGAATCTACCAAGGTGTAAGTATGGAATCAAGAGTTCTGCTTTGAAAATTAAGTCTCGGCTGGGCGCGGTGGCTCACGCCTGTAATCCCAGCACTTTGGGAGGCCGAGGCGGGCGGATCACAAGGTCAGGAGATCGAGACCATCCTGGCGAACACGGTGAAACCCTGTTTCTACTAAAAATACAAAAAATTAGCCGGGTGTGGTGGCGGGCGTCTGTAGTCCCAGTTACTTGGGAGGCTGAGGCAGGAGAACGGTGTGAACCCGGGAGGCAGAGGTTGTAGTGAGCCGAGATTGCGCCACTGCACTCCAGCCTGGGCAACAGAGCCAGACTTTGTCTCAAAAAAAAAAAAAAAAAAAACAGAAAGTTAAGTCTCACCGTGACTCATAATTTATGACATTTCTAAACCTTAATTTTGCCTATAGAACTTTTCTTTTTCCAGAGCCTTTATCTGGGCTACTTATTATTTATCAAAATAAATTAAATAAATACATAACTTAATTTTAGAATTCATCTTCCAGATATATTTTACACAGATCATTCCAATAAAGGCAGGTTGGGGCCTGGGACAATGGCTCACCCCTGTAATCCCAGCACTTTGGGAGGCCGAGGCAGGAGGAGCGCTTGAGGCCAGGAGTTTGAGACCAATCTGGGCAACATAGTGAGACCCTCCGCCTAGACCCGATCTCTACCAAAAAAAAAAAAAAATTAATTGGCTGGGCTTGGTGGCCGGCACCTGTGGTCCCAGCCACTGGGGAGGCTGAGGTGGGAATATTGCCATACCCCAGGAGGTTGAAGCTGCAGCGAGCTGTGATCTCACTACTGCGTTCCAGCCTGGGCGACAGAGTGAGACCCTGTCTTAAAAAAAAAAAAAAAAAAAGCTGGGCGCGGTGGCTCAAGCCTGTAATCCCAGCACTTTGGGAGGCCGAGACGGGCGGATCACGAGGTCAGGAGATCGAGACCATCCTGGCTAACATAGTGAAACCCCATCTCTACTAAAAAATACAAAAAAAATAGCCAGGCGAGGTGGCGGTCGCCTGTAGTCCCAGCTACTCGGGAGGCTGAGGCAGAAGAATGGCGTAAACCCGGGAGGCGGAGCTTGCAGTGAGCTGAGATCCGGCCACTGCACTCCAGCCTGGGAGACAGCGCGAGACTCCGTCTCAAAAAAAAAAAAAAAAAAAAAAAAAAAGGCAGGTTGGGAAAATCTACAGGGAGCAAGGGAAATGTGTGCGTGTTATTTAAAATAAGATCATGAAAATTATTTTAAACCTTCCATAATCCTAATGCTCTAACAAATAAATTATTTGGCTGAGCGTGAAGGGTCACACCTGTAATCCCAGCATTTTGGGAGGCCGAGGCAGGCGGACCGTCTAAGGTCAGGAGTTCAAGACTAGCCTGGCTAACATGGTGAAACCCCGTCTCTACTAAAAATATAAAAATCTTTGGGAGGCCAAGGTGGGAAGATCACGAGGTCAGGAGATCGAGACCATCCTGGCTAACACGGTGAAACCCCGTCTATACTAAAAAAAAATACAAAAAATTAGCTACACACCCGTAGTCCCAGCTACTCAGGAGGCTTAGGCGGGATCATCCCTTGAACCCATAAGGCAGAGGTTGCAGTGAGGCCACTGCACTCCAGCCTGGGCAACAGAGCGAGACTCCGCCTCAAAAAAAAATATATATATATATATACACACACACACAAACATACATACACATACACACACACACACACATATATACACACACACATATAAATTAGCAGGGCGTGGTGGCGTGCCCCTGTAATCCCAGCTACTTAGGAGGCTGAGGCAGGCGAATTGCTTGAACCCCGGAGGCGGAGGTTGCAGTGAGCCGAGATCACACCACTGCACTCCAGCCTGGGCAACACAGTGAGACTCCGCCTCAAAAAAAAAAAAATATATATATATATACACACACACACACACACACACACATACATACATATACACATATACATACACACATACACACATATATATACACACATATAAATTAGCAGGGCGTGGTGACGTGTGCCTGTAATCCCAGCTACTGAGAAGGCTGAGGCAGGAGAATTGCTTGAACCCCGGAGGCGGAGGTTGCAGTGAGCCGAGATCACACCACTGCACTCCAGCCTGGGCAACAAGAGTAAAACTCTGTCTCAAAATCAATCAATCAATCAATCAATCAATAACTTAATTTTAGAATTCGTCTTCCAGATATGTTTTACACAGATCATTCATTCATTCCACAGATTTTTTTACAGCATCGAAAGAAGCTTGCTATACACACATCGGTACATTTTTATTATTTTAATTATTAACAGCATAGATGTTTTCATGCCAGTTTTCATAATCATTGTAATGATAATTGTCGTGATTGTCTCTCCGTCGGGGGGAAGAATCCGGGTGCAGGGCTTGGGGACCCCTGCGGTCCGCGGCGTGGAAGTGCCGCTTCCTGGGGTGCTCCCGGAATCTGTGAGCCACGGAACCTAAGAACGCCGACCCGCCGAAGCCGGAGGGCAGACGCTGGCACACCGGACGCGGGGACGCCAGAAGCGGCCGGACCCGGAAGTAGGGGTTGCCGGTGGCCGCCCCGGGAGCAAGGACCGGAGCTGGATGCGAGGTGTAGCTGCGGGTGAGCGGCAGGCTGTGGGCCCCTCGCCGGGCGGCTCAAAAAGGCGGGAAGTGCAGGCCTTTTTCTGGCTTGTTTCCTCAACGTTGGCCGGCGGAGGACCCGCGAGCTCGGGAGAGGGCCCGGGCCGGGCTCTGCATTCTTGTTGCCTCTTCCCTGGCGGGGGTGATCCTCTCCCGCGGGGCTTGCTGTAGGGGTTCAGGAAGGTGGAGATGGGCCCGCCCTGTGCCTGCAGGGAGCAGGCGCTGTGGTTAATACTTTTGTTTTCCGAACCCTCCCACAGCAATTTGAGGTGAGGTCTGCTGTCCCAGTCTCACAGGTAGGGAAACTGAGGCTCAGGGAGGCTGTGCAGCCGCCGGGGCCCAGATTGGTGCGGTACACGCCCAGGCAGCTTCCACTCGCCGCCCCCTAGGCCCTGGCTGGGTTTTGAGGGCACCCAGGTTCTCTGACCTGTTATCTGCAAATGAAGTGGGGTACTTTTGTGAACGAATTAGCTGGAATCCAGGGGCAATAATTTCTCGCGAAGTGAAAGGTAAGATGTTCCTCGTCTTGCCTTTTTATCTTCTCAACTTTGGAAACAGGACCTGAGAGGCCAGCCTAACTTGGTCTTGATTGCTAGCCAGTCCTGGGATTCCTTTGCCAAGGTCACCTGACACTAGTGTGAATTGTTCTGAACCTCCATTTACTCACGGTTTTAAAAAATTACAACACCTGCCTTATGGGGTTGTTGGCAAGATTGAATAGTGTTTGTAACTATGGTGTGCCTAGTACAAAGGAGGAGCTTAAGAAATGGTTGTTGCCGGGCGCGGTGGCTCGAGCTTGTAATCCCAGCACTTTAGGAGGCCGAGACGGGCGGATCACGAGGTCAGGAGATCGAGACCATCCTGGCTAACACGGTGAAACCCCGTCTCTACTAAAATATACAAAAAATTAGCCAGGCGCGGTGGTGGGCGCCTGTAGTCCCAGCTACTCGGGAGGCTGAGGCAGGAGAATGGCGTAAACCCGGGAGGCGGAGCTTGCAGTGAGCTGAGATCCGGCCACTGCACTCCAGCCTGGGCGACAGAGCGAGACTCCGTCTCAATAAATAAATAAATAAATAAATAAATAAATAAATAAATAAATAGTTGTTTCCCTCTTTTCCTGATTCTAGAAGTATTTGGTAAAGTTACTGAGGTGGTAAATCCTAGGAATTTTAATGCTCTTCAGACCACTGCTAGGCCTACTCCCAAGCCACATCTGCTTGTTTCTTTTTTTGTGTTTGTTTTGTTTCAGACCGAGTCTCACTCTGTCGCCCAGGCTGGAGTGCAGTGGCGCCATCTCGGCTCACTGCAACCTCCGCCCCCTGGGTTCAAATGATTCTCCTGCCTCAACCACCTGGGTAGCTGGGATTATAGGCACGCGCCACCACCCCCAGCTAATTTTTGTATTTTTAGTAGAGACCAGGCTTCACCATGTTGGCCAGGCTGGTCTTGAACTGCTGACCTCAGGTGATCCACCTGCCTCAGCCTCCCAAAGTATTTGCTCACCGTCTGTTTACCATGAGAATGAAGAAAGCAAAACCCCTGTTCTCGTGCTGCTTACTTACATTCTAGAAGCTGTAAGACGAGCCAAATAAGTAGATGGAGGCTGTACCAGGTGTAGTGGTGAGTGCTACGGGGAAGCATAGCTGGGCTGCTGTTCCATCAGAATGCTCACAGAGGCAGGGCAGGATCAGGCTTGGGGCACGGGTTCTAGAACAACCAAGTCCAGCCACTGGAGATCTGGTCTCTCTGACCCCACAGTCCCTGTCTAGGATGCTGGCAGGACTGCCTGGTCCCTGGTGTGTCCTCGTTATGTCATACATAATTGCTGGCTACTCTGTGGCATAGACATGAGAAAATCTGAGGAAACATTTTAAGACAAAACTTCCTACTTTGAAAGAGATGGGAAACTTACACCCTCACAGAACAATCCGCCTCTGCTGCGAGTTTTCCCTTTTGGCCTCTGGCTTCCCAGGGTGAGGGAAGGGGAGTACCTAGGTCTCTTTTAAACCTCACTTCTGGGCCTCTGATTTTGGTAGAATCAAAACTTCCGCAGAATAGAGAGCAGAGGCCAGTCACAACCACCTTGGTTGTTCATTCGTTCACTCAGCAGGCATTTAATGCACGCTGGGTGCCAGAAATAGGGCAATGAACCTGACAATTGTGGGAGAGACAGACGGCTGACGCCAGATGCAGTCTTCAGGAGGGGGAGGGACAATTGTGGGAGAGACANGACGGCTGACGCCAGATGCAGTCTTCAGGAGGGGGAGGGACAATTGTGGGAGAGACAGACGGCTGAGGCCAGATGCAGTCTTCAGGAGGGGGAGGGACAATTGTGGGAGAGACAGACGCTGAGGCCAGATGCAGTCTTCAGGAGGGGGAGGGGCAGGGGTCAGAGCAAGTAGACTAAGGGGGAAAAGTGGCCTAGGCTGAAGCCTGCTGGCACATGGGGAGGAAAGGTGGGTGCGCAGCAGAGCTGTGGAAGATGCAGCTGGAGCTGTCATGGGCCGGAGAGCACATCTGCAGACAGTACCATCATTCCTCAAGGCCTAGGCTCTCACTCTGGGATGGTTGTGTATTTAGGGGAAGCATCCACTTACTTATTTTGAGGAAAAAAGCAAATTGTCATTTTATTTGGGGCAGCTTTCTGGTCAAGCTTACTGATTTCACTGTGGTCCTGTGATCTCTTAAGTGGGGGACAAGGTTGACAGCCCAAGGCCCACCTCAGACTTCTTCCCCCGCACAGCATGACGAGCAGCAGAAGCCCCTTTAGTGAAGGAGGTTCCTTTGGCATCCTTTCTGAACAATGCCCTTTCCAACCCTCCTTTATTCTTCTGGTTTTATTTTATTTTAAAGTCCCCTGTCTTAGTTCTTGTTCCTCAGTCACTTGCGTCCAGGTGCTAAATGTAAAAGGTACAAAAGAGAATGTGGTGAGGAGGCCTCCCCAGCCCTGACCTCCAGGCCCTAACACCCACTCCAGGTGACTGCTTGGACTGTTTGTTTTATGTTGTATCCAGACATATTGCCTCTTCATAATCAAATGCACACGTGTGCACACATATGTGTGATCACAGATGGCAGTGCTCTTTACACATCGTTACGTGCCCAGCCTTAGCATGGTTTATCTCAGTGATCTGATCCACGTTAGTGTGTACCAAGCAGATACTTTCCTTTCTAATGCTGCCAGATGCTCCACTGTAGAGAATGCCATGCTTTTTTTTTTTTTTTTTTTTTTTTTGGAGACAGAGTCTCACTCAGTCACCCAGGCTGGAGTGCAGTGGTGCAATCTTGGCTCACTGCAAGCTCCACCTCCCGGGTTCACGCCATTCTCCTGCCTCAGCCTCCCGAGTAGCTGGGACTACAGGCGCCCGTCACCGAGCCCAGCTAATTTTTTGTATTTTTAGTAGAGATGGGGTTTCACCTTGTTAGTCAGGGTGGTCTCCATCTCCTGACCTCGTGATCCTCCTGCCTTGGCCTCGCAAAGTGCTGGCATTACAGGCGTGAGCCACCACGCCTGGCCAGAGAATACCATGCTTTTATTTAACCACCTCCCTGTTGACAGACATCAGCTTGTTTCTAATCTTTTATCATGATTGATAATGCTGCAGAGAACTCCCCAGTGATGTGGTTCATCACGGGCACCACCATGCCCAGCCTGAGTCCACTCCAGCGCTGCCCTGTCCTGCTTCCTGGGGACTCAGAGTCCACATGGACAGTTTTGCCAGGGCCCACCACTGACTCCTGTGACTCTCACCGGGTGACTTCACTTTCCACCTGTCTCACAGCCCTTGCCCTCCCTGGGTCAGCATGCCAACCTCAGGCCCCTCTGTAATTCCTGTTTCTTTCCGGTGGCTTTCGGGACCCTACCCCTCCTGACTCACCCTGCTAGCTCCTCATCTCCCGACCCCCAGCCTAGGCTTCTTCCACATTGCTGCCACCTCCTCCAGGCCACCCAGGCTGTCCAATGGGCAGGTCACATTTAACACACCTGAAGTCTCACTTCAAACTGCCAGTCCCTTCTGTCATGCCTAAGCCAAAGCCATGGGTTGTCCCTTTTGCTTTTTTGTAAAGACGAGGTCTCACTGTGTTAACCAGGCTCTTCTCAAACTCCTGGCCTCAAGTGGTCCTCTTGCCTTGGCCTCCCAAAGCACTAGGATTACAGATGTGAGCCCATGGCAGGTGTGAGCCCATGCCCAGCCCCTGCCTCAGATCATTCTTGACTCACCTTCCCCTCCCTCTCCCATGTCCCTCCCATCCTAGGTCTGCCTAGACTCTGACTTCCCTCGCAGCCTCCACCACTGCTACCCAGGGCCCAGTCATCCTCTTCTATGTGGCAGCCAGAGACGTCCCTTTAACACTTGAAGTCAGATTATCCCACACCTATGCAAACCCTCTGCTGCCTCCCAGCATCCTAGAGCAGACCCACATTCTACACCCCTGCTCCCTCCCTCAGCCCCACGAGCCGCTGTGCCTAACCATCTCCTCCCCAAGGACCTCACCTTCCCTGCTCCTGCCTGGACTCTTCTCCTAGGTGTCACCCAGCTCTGCCGTGTCCCTCCCCTGCTCCCATACTACAGCACGCGTTCTGGGAGGGCAGGACCTGGTGTTGCTTTGTGCTGTGTTCCCTGCATCCTGGACTAGGCCAAGCATGTAGTAGGTGCTCAATAAATAACTGGACTATTACGTTCATTCCGAGGAGTGGAATTGCTGGGATGTGCACTTGTACTTTGAGAGGGATCGCTGAATTGCTACACATAGAGGTTGTTCCCATTTAACTTCCCCACACCCTCGTCTGCTGTGTGTGCAACGACTTTGAGTCTCTCCCTATATGATAAGCACAAGCTCATTATAGTTCTGAGTTTCTTCCGTGAGTGTTGTTGGACATGATGTGATACCACAAAGGTATTTACGTGGTTGTTGTTTTTTTTTTTCTTTTTTTTTTTTTTTTTGAGTTGGAGTCTCACTGTACTACACAGGCTGGAGTGCAATGGCATGATCTCGGCTCACTGCAACCTCTGCTTCCTGAGTTCAAGCAATTCTCATGCCTCAGCCTCTCAAGTAGCTGGGATTACAGGCACCCACTACCACACCTGGCTAATTTTTGTATTTTTTTTTTTTTTTTTTTTTGAGACGGAGTCTCGCTCTGTCGCCCAGGCTGGAGTGCAGTGGCCAGATCTCAGCTCACTGCAAGCTCCGCCTCCCGGGTTCCCGCTATTCTCCTGCCTCAGCCTCCCGAGTAGCTGGGACCACAGGCGCCGCCACCTCGCCCGGCTAATTTTTTGTGTTTTTAGTAGAGACGGGGTTTCGCCGTGTTAGCCAGGATGGTCTCGATCTCCTGACCTTGTGATCCGCCCGTCTCGGCCTCCCAAAGTGCTGGGATTACAGGCTTGAGCCACCGCGCCCGGCCTTTTTTTTTTTTTTTTTTTTTGAGACAGAGTCTCACTCTGTCGCCCAGGCTGGAGTGCAGTGGCGCAATCTCGGCTCACTGCAAGCTCCGCCTCCCGGGTTCACGCCATTCTCCTGCCTCAGCCTCCTGAGTAGCTGGGACTACAGGCGCCCGCCACCGCGCCCGGCTAATTTCTTTTGTATTTTTAGTAGAAACGGGGTTTCACCGTGGTCTCGATCTCCTGACCTTGTGATCCGCCCGCCTCGGCCTCCCAAAGTGCTGGGATTACAGGCGTGAGCCACCGCGCCCGGCCTAATTTTTGTATTTTTATTAGAGATGGGGTTTTGCCATGTTGGCCAGGCTGGTTTGAAATTCCTGACTTCAAGTGATCTGCCCGCCTCGGCCTCCCAAAGTGCCGGGATTACAGGCGTGAGCCACCGTGCCCATCTAGGTGGTTGTTTTTCTTCATGCGGAGATTATTTTATTTTGCTTTTATTTTTTTTGAGACAGGGTCTTGCTGTCACCTAGGCTGCAGTGAAGTGGCTGTTCTATCTGCAGGTGTAGTCATGGCACACAACAGCCTTGAGCTCCTGGCCTCAAGCAAGCGATCCTCTTGCCTCAGCCTCCTGAGTGGCTGACACTATAGGCATGTGCTACCACACCCGGCTCATGAGATTTATTTTAAAAGCACATGTTTTTCCTAATATTTTTCTGGTTTCATTGTTTCTACTCAAACCTTTGCTAGATCTGGAATCGGTTTTAGTGGGAGTTAGGAAACAGGAGTCTAACTTTATTTTTTTTCCCAGCAGGTTTCCCAGTTGTCTCAATACAAGTCTTTTTTTCTTTTTTTAATACAATGCTATGTTTATAAACATCAGTGCTACATTTATAATGATTGAAAAAACAAAAAGGGTTCATGTGGTTTTCTTTTACTTGGCTAGCAGGTATTGAATGTCATGTGTCGGGCACAGAAAGCTGTTGCAAAGACCAACAGTGATTCAGAACAAAGCCCATCATGTCCTATTTCGGGGGTGAGGTAGTCGCTGATGATGGCATAATGTGAGTGGGTTGGAATGGTGACCTAGCCCAAGAACCGTGAGCACAGGAGGGCTGACTTATCCTGCCGGTGGTGTTGGGAGACTTGAGCTGGGCCTGTGGGCCGTCCAGCTGCACCCTCCAGGCCTGGTGGAGCTTTCTCTCAGGCAGGGGAGCACAGGCACAGAGGCTTCAAGTGAGTGTTTGCTTAAATGATGATATTTGATTTAATTTGGCCAGAGCATGGCCTGCAAAGCAAAAGGTGGAGTGGAATAGGTGGGAGATAGATGTGACAGAGCCCTGATGTCTGCTTGGTGCTGGACCGACTAGCCAGAGGGTCTCAGGCCCATCATGGATCAGAAGGACCTGGGGAGCCCAGCCTGGACATCTGCATTTTGTAAAGTGTCCTGGGGCATCCAAGTGCTTAGCTGAGGGGGTGGTGCTGCTCTCGGCCATGATGGTTCCTCTCTCCAGGTGAGTCCACCTGTAGGTGGAAGAGCCAGTCCAGAGAGGAGGGCCAGGCATCCACCTGGCCTGACCCATCACTGGAGATCCCCAAGTCCCGGCATCTTCCTAGCATGGATTTAGGAATCAAGTGGACCTAAGGAGCCAGATTCCCAGGATCATCTCAGCCACTTCAGTTGACCTGGTAGTTTTGTTTTTGTTTTTGTTTTTTAATCTCAGATGTCTTCAAGTGTCCCTAATTCCCTAATTTTTCTTCTTCTTGCCTCAGGTTGGTCTTGTTTTTTCTTTGTTAAAGTGAGTTTCCTTGTAGTAGTATAGGTTCTTTTGACAGCATTGCTATCCTGAGTGTCTTTTCTTCTCTTTAGGGGTCAGCATTGATAATAGTGCTGTGCTGCAGAAGAGTGGAGTCTAAACTTTTTCACTGCCACTGCCCCGAAACTGGAGCGTAAAGGGCTGAGACAAGATGAAGACTGTGCTCATGGTTGCCGAAAAGCCGTCCTTGGCACAGTCAATTGCCAAAATCCTCTCTAGAGGTAGGAGAGACCAGCCCTGCGCATGCTTTCTTGCTTTGGTCTGTAAGCACAGCCGTTTATGTGTTACAGGACATTTCTTTTTCCTAATGTGACTCCACCCTGGCTGGGGTAGATTGGTTCGGTCAGCAGGTGGTAATGAAGCATCTCAGTATGTCACAGTGGGGTGGGTGCATTTGCTTCCATTCCTGGCAGTGTGCCAAAGCTGGGGTTCCCAGAAGGCACAAGGCACAGCTTACAATGAAGTGGAAGGACAGTCATTGTCCACATGCCGGGCCTGGCAGGGCTGTTAGGTATACGTAGCAGAAACCAGCCCTGGAAGGAAGGAGACACAGCCAGGACCACAACCCAGTTGAGGTCTGATGAGGCTATGTCCCAGGCATCGTCACCCCTGGATACTCCCACTGTCCTGTGGACCTCACGTCACTCCAGAGTAGCCAATGGACTGAGCTGTGGCCACAGACACTACTGAGACACCAGGGAACTGGAGAGGGAATGTCTGCCACTCACCCCCAACTCTGGCCACTGGGGTGGTTGGTAGGGTGCTGTTTCCCCCCATCTTTGAATTCCCTCCAAATAGGAAGAGTTTGGATGCTGGGTACCCAGAAATGACAGGCACCTACCTGACCTCCCCTGGCTCCAGCAGTTGAGGGGGGAAGAGACCCTCGTTCAGCTGAGAAGGCATGGTCCGCAGAGGACAGGAAGCCCCAAAAGTGGTGCCCGGTGCCCGGTGCCCAGAACCTGAGAAAGTACGGCTGAGTGTGGTCAGTGGAGAGGGTGAGAATTCAACAATTAGAAGGTCCCTGGTAACCTAGAGTAGATCTAGAGTCCCATTTTAGTAAATGATGAATAACATTTCAATGAAGTGAGGCAAAAATGGAATTGAAGAGTGAAAACATAAATACAGAGGAAGAGCCCACCCCTGCCTGCCTGCCCCTGGCTCCTGGCAGCCTGGGGCTCTGCATCAAGAGTGCTCTGTGCTAGGTTGTTGGCAGATGCTGTTTTCCCTGAGTGCCGTCCCATCTCTTAGTGCCCAATTACCCTCAGCAGTCTGCGGAATGCTGTCACTCACCACTCTGAGGAAGGACTCTGGCCCTCTGGGAGGTGGCATCCAGGCCAGGGTCTCCACAGTGTCTTCAGCTCAGCTGAAGCAGCCAGTCACTTTGTGCTTCCTCATCCCCAGGGAGCCTGTCCTCACATAAAGGGTTGAACGGGGCCTGTTCAGTCCACGAGTACACTGGGACCTTTGCTGGCCAGCCAGTGCGCTTCAAGATGACGTCTGTCTGTGGTCACGTGATGACCCTGGATTTCCTGGGTAAGCCTCTCTACCCTCCATCCTACAGAAGGGAGTTCTGCGTGGCGCTGGCCAGGGTCCATTTGAAGCCAGGAGATTCCTCTAGGCAGGGAAGTTTGTCCCAACTCCATGAGTCATCAGGCCAGCAGATCATGGAGTGGTGATGAGAGGGTTCCTGGGTGCGGTGCCCAGAACCCAGGCTCTGGAGCTCAGCCCTGGGTCCCCATCATAGCAGCACCCCCTAGTCACTGCATTCCCTGTGCACCGTCCTATGTAGACAAAGTGGCGGCACCTATCTTAGGAAGGGCTTGACCTGTGCAGGCATTTGAGAGAAGCCTGCTGCTGTTGCCGAGTTGACCATCGTCTGTCGGTCATTTGGTGGCTGTCGTTGTCATTCCTATATTGTTACTGTTATCAATTACTTTGGAAGTGCTGGTATTAGTGACCTACTGGGTGTAGGTGTGGGGCCGTGTGGTTGGCAAGAGTCTGATCCAGGCTCTTCCCCCTGCTCTGCCAGCTCACTAGCTGGAGACGAGGGCACTGACAGCCTCTGTGAGTTTACACTTCTCGTAGTGAAATGGGTCTCACAGCAATGTCATCTGCTTCCCAAGACTGTAAGGATTCAGTGTGACAGTGAGGGCAGAGCACTCGGCACTCGGCAGAGCACACGGCAAAGCCTCGGCCCTTGTTCTTGCTGCTCATTGATGACAGTGATGACAATGATGGTGACTGGGTTGTGTGGCTGAGCATTTGGACCCCAAGTTTTATCTCCAGCTGGCAGATGGGGAGCTGGGATTTGAATTTGGCTCTGTCTGACCCCATTCTCCCAGGATGCAAGAAATGGGGCCTAGGAGGATCGCCTGAGCCCAGGAGTTCAAGACCAGTCTGGACAACATAGTGAGACCCCTGTCTCTACAAAAAAAAAAAAAATCTTTTTAAATCAGCCGACATGGTGGTGCGCACCTGTAGTCTTGGGAGGCTGAAGTGGGAAGATGGATTGAGGCTGGGAGGTCGAGACTGCAGTTAGCCATGATCGTATCACTGTACTTCATCCTGGATGACAGAGCGAGACCCCTGTCTCAGAAAAAAAAGAAATGGGCCTAAAAGAAAGCCAGACAGCTGAGCATGCAAGAACTGGGCCTCTGTAGATGAGTAGGTGAATGTGCTGGGCATGAGGCTCAAAAAGATGGGTCCTTTAACAGGAATGACTGCGCACATGTGTGCCCCCACAGAGTGCTGGGTGGCAGGATGGAGTTCCAGAAACTCAGGTTGGAAGTGTCAATGAAGACACCGGTGGTCGGGTCCAGTGCTCAGGCAAAGAAAGCCAGCCCAGGAATGATGCTCCCAGCCACAGGGAAAGTCCTGGAAGTGAGGCCAGAGCGGCAGCCCCCGGAGAGCTTGCTTGGCTCCTGTGGTTGGCCGGAGTGTGGTGTCAGCTCAGCAGCCGAGCAGAAAGGAGGCTGGAGGGAAGGGGGTTACCAAAGGCCTGAACCCACATCCTGGCTCTGCCTCTGATCATCATGATGACCCTGGGCAAATTGTTCTCCAAGCTTTCCCCTCCTCATTTGTGGGATGAAACCAACATCATCCTGGGGTTATGATGGTCTCGGAGGTTGAGCCCCTGTGAACTGTGAGGTGTGACTCAATGTCACTGTGACTGGTTTGTAGGAAAATACAACAAATGGGACAAAGTGGACCCCGCAGAACTGTTCAGCCAAGCTCCCACGGAGAAGAAGGAAGCTAACCCCAAGCTGAACATGGTGAAGTTCCTGCAGGTGCGTGGGGCTGGCCTGGGCATGAGCACACCCGGGCTCCCCACCCTCCACAGCTGTCCTTGCCCACCCTTGTGTGAGTCCTAATCCCCCTTGGACAGGGGGGCCTTTGCTAGCTCTTTCTGTGAGTGCCCCCTGCTGGCCCATGAGGCACCTGCAGGCACCCCCAACACACAAGGCAGTTGCCATTGCCAACCCTCAGTCCTGGAGAGCAGGCCTTCTGCTTTTAAAATAGCTTGTTTGGGCCGGGCGCAGTGGCTCACGCCTGTAATCCCAGCACTTTGGGAGGCCGAGGTGGGCAGATCACCTGAGGTCAGGAGTTCAAGACCAGCCTGGCTTACACGGTGAAACCCCATCTCCACTAAAAATACAAAAAATTAGCCAGGTGTGGTGGCGGGCGCCTGTAGTCCCAGCTACTGGGGAGGCTGAGGCAGGAGAATGGCATGACCCAGGGAGGCGGAGCTTGCAGTGAACCGAGATCGCGCCACTGCGCTCCAGCCTGAGCGACAGAGCGAGACTCCATCTCAAAAAAAAAAAAAAGGCCGGGCGCGGTGGCTTAAGCCTGTAATCCCAGCACTTTGGGAGGCCGAGGCGGGTGGATCACGAGGTCAGGAGATCGAGACTATCCTGGCTAACATGGTGAAACCCTGTCTCTACTAAAAATACAAAAAACTAGCCGGGCGTGGTGGTGGGCGCCTGTAGTCTCAGCTACTTGGGAGGCTGAGGCGGGAGAATGGCGTGAACCCGGGAGGCGGAGCTTGCAGTGAGCCGAGATCACGCCACTGCACTCCAGCCTGGGAGCACAGCGAGACTCCGTCTCAAAAAAAAAAAAAAAAAAAAAAAAAAGCTTGTTTGGCTGGGGGTTTTTTCCCCTTAATTTTAAAACAAATGCATACAGATTATGGAAAATTAGAAAGTGCAGATAAGTAGAAAGACAAAAAAATTATTCATAATCATATTAGCCAAGACAACTGCTGTTATCATTTAGGGTTATTTCATTGGAACCCTTTTTCTAGGCAGTTTTGGGGTTTAAGATCATGTTGCACTTACACTTTTTTTTTTTTTTGGTCCAAAAAACATCAATTATAAACTCAATTGTTTGCTGTTGGCTGAGCCAGCCTCACCACAGCCAGCTACCAGTCCTCCTACCTGAGCCCAGGTACCAGTCCTCCTAGCTGAGGTTCAGGGCCTGGGACCAAGCCCTGTCCTGGATGGGAGCACGGGGCAGGTGGCATGGGCTGGGTCTGCAGCAGGTGCATGTGAACGTGTGCTGTGTGGCAGGTGGAGGGCAGAGGCTGCGACTACATCGTGCTGTGGCTGGACTGCGACAAGGAGGGGGAGAACATCTGCTTTGAGGTGAGTATGAGGCTCAGTTTGGTCCTCACTTTTGGCATTTCCGACGCCAGCCCCAGACTGACACCAGCAGTCACACCATTCCTGGGGCCAAAGGAGGGAGTAAACTGTACTGGTTTAAAAACACCTCTCCCCTCCCTTTATTTTGAAATTCCATAGATATTTTTAACTGCATCGGCTGTATTAAAGGTGGTCAGTTGTGCCTCTGCTTGCTGGGGCCACACAGTATGAGTGAACATAGGAGGGGCGAAATTGGGTGGATGCAGGTTTCAGAATGGGACTGTCATGGGGCAGCTTGGTGTTCAGCATCCTGTGCCCAGCGTGACTTCTCAGGGACCTTGGGTTGATGCTGGCTGATTCCCGACCTCAGCACTGAGCTCCTTTTGCAGGCCTCGCTCTGCTCATCTCCTGCCCCACCCAGGATGCCTCCCGCCTCCAGCCAACCCCGGGAGCCCTGCAGAGAAGCAGGTGGCAGCTCCCTGTGCACACCCCATGCCCCATGCTTGCCCTGGCCATGGTGCCCTCACAGTGGCCATGCCTGCTGGTCTCACTTGGTGCCCTTCAGGCTATTGTTCCCTATGGGTCGCCCCTGTGCTCCTGTACCCCCAGCTCTCGCCTGTGGCTCAAGAGCTGGTCAGTGAGACAGAGCTCAGGCACCTGGCGTTGCAGTACAGCACCCTCAGCAAATTCGATCACACTCTGTCTCTTCCCAGATTCCCTCCTCCCCTGCAGGGCGGCTCCTCCCTGGGGGCCTTTGCATCTGGGAGTGGAGAATGGGGGCAGCTCATGGGGCTTTCTCCCTTCAGAAATGAAGCCACTTATTCCCAGTAAGGAAGCTGCGTGGCCAGGCTCCGGCGGCGACCCTAGTCCCACTGCACGGCCTTCCTAGTGAGTCTCGGCTCCAGGACCCCTGCTGTGCTTTAGCCCGAGCTGCCCCCACCACAAGCTGGGACCACCCGTGGCCTTCCTGCTCTTGCCCATTTCCTTTCCCCTTCATTCTTTTCTCCTTCCCTGTCTTTTCTTCAGCCTCTTAAAATTTCCACCCACCCCTCCAAGCCCTCCCTCCTAGAAGGCAGGGAATCGGGTCATGTGGGATGGGTCTGGGGACTAAGAGGTCCCTCATGTACTTGGCAGTAGCATTTCCTGATTTGGTGGGGATGAAAGCAGAGGATTAGAAGAGAGAGGTCGGGAGTAAGAAGGGAGTGTTCGAATATGTTTCTAGATGGGAGGAAAGGAAGCCATGTGGTGGGGTGGTATGGAGTGCTCAGGGCTTCTGGAAAGCCAGGGGGATAGAGGAGGGTCTGACAGGGGCAGGAGAGGGGGCTGAGCACACGTGTTCTTTGCTGGAAGGAGCCAGGCTTCACAGTGGGGTGGGGAGCTGTGGCAGGGATCTGGGAGGTGGGTCACAGCTGGCCACTCCCCACCCCCAGGTTCTTGATGCTGTTCTGCCCGTCATGAACAAGGCCTATGGTGGTGAGAAGACTGTGTTCCGGGCCAGGTTTAGCTCCATCACAGACACAGACATCTGTAATGCCATGGCCTGCCTGGGTGAGCCTGACCACAACGAGGCGCTCTCAGTGGATGCTCGCCAGGAACTGGACCTGCGAATCGGCTGTGCATTCACCAGGTGCTGGCCACACCCACGGAGTCCTGGGCACACCCTCACTCTCCCTCAGCCAGAGACCTGCCTCTACTGGTCCCCCTCAGGAGCCCCTAGGCCTCCCAGAGCCAGGATGAGCAACAGGGGATTTCACCAACCCTGAAGAAGGCCGGGCACAGTGGCTCACACCTGTAATCCCTGCACTTTGAGAGGCCAGGATGGGAGGATTGCTTGAAGTTGGCAGTTTGAGACCAGCCTGGGCAGCATAACAAGACCCCATCTCTACAAAAAAAAAAATTATTTTTTTGAGACAGAGTCTTGCTCTGTTGCCTAGGCTGGAATGCAGTGGCACAATCTCAGCTCACTGCAACCTCTGCCTCCCAGGCTCAAGAGATCCTCCTACCTGAGCCTTCCACTACAGGTGCTACAGGTATGCACCACTATGCCTGGCTAATTTTTGTGTATTTTGTAGAGACAGGGTTTCACTGTATTGCCCAGGCTGGTCTCAAACTCCTGAGCTCAAGCAATCCGCCCACCTCGGCCTCCCGAAGTGCTGGAATTACAGATGGGAGCCACTGCGCCCAGGCTAAACAAAAATTTATTTTTTTGTTTGTTTGTTTTTTGAGACAGAGTCTCACTCTGTCATCCAGGCTGGAGTGCAGTGGCACAATCTCGGCTCACTGCGACCTCTGCCTCCTGCATTCAAGTGATTCTGATGCCTCAGCCTCCCGACTAGCTGGGATTACAGGCGTGCGCCACCACTCCTGGCTAATTTTTATACTTTCAGTAGAGATGGGGTTTCACCATGTTGGCCAGGCTGGTCTCAAACTCCTGACCTCAGGTGATCCGCCTGCCTCAGCCTCCCAAAGTGCTGGGATTACAGGTATGAGCCACTGTGCCTGTCCAAGCATTTTGTTTTAATTAGCTGGGTGTGGTGGCGTGAGCCTGTAGTCCCAGTTACTTGGGAGGCTGACGTGGGAGGATCACTTGAGCCCAGGAGTTCAAGGCTGCAATGATCTGTGAATCCCCATTAATGCATTCCTGCTGGGTAACACAGCAAGACCCTGGCTCTACAAAAACCAAAAAGACCTAAAGAAAACTGTTTATTTAGCTGACAGAGATCACCTATGCCCTGCTCGACAAAGTGTGTTTGTCCATGCTTTGGGGGTCCTGAGGAGAGTGTGCGGTAGATAGAATAGAATAGAAGGCTCCCTGGCCCGAGACAGTAGAAACCTCTGTCTACTCTATCACTGGCTCTGTCACCCATGTACACACATGAATCCTCCCTAAGGCTATGCCCACTCTGCTCCCACTGACTTCTAAGCGGGGACACCACCTGGTGCCACCTCCCTCACACACCACCCCTGGCCTTGGGCTGGACTCACATGGGTGGCCATAATAGTGTCTTGAGTGAATCAGTGACCAAAATACCTTTCTCTCCACTCCCTCCAGGTTTCAGACTAAATATTTCCAAGGGAAATACGGTGATTTAGACAGCTCTCTCATCTCCTTTGGGCCATGTCAGACTCCAACCCTGGGATTCTGCGTGGAGAGACATGATAAAATCCAGTCCTTCAAACCAGAGACCTACTGGGTGCTGCAGGCCAAGGTTCCTTGCCTTTCTCTATGCATGCTGGGGCTTTCTGGGTTTGGGGCACGGATTCTGAGAGCCTTCCATCATCATCAGCTGGCAGGCCCCAGGCTGAGGGCAGAAGCGTGGACAGGTATACCTGGAAGTGGTCTGTGGTGCCCAGGGCTGAGGGACCCCAGCCTTCATGGGGATAGTGGGAAGAGACTGGGCCTGTATGTGCTGAATCTGGATAAGGGGGAACGAGTTCAGCTCTGGCAGTGCAGGGTGAGGTCACCCCACATGAATCATAGTGGCTGCAGTGGTCAGGTCCAAGCACTGGACTGAGGCCATTGACTTTCAAACTTTTTAAAATTCCTGGAACCCTTTCTTCAAATAAAAACCTCCACGGAAGCTCACTGTAAGACTTAATACAGCTAGGCACAGTCACTGATGTCTGTAATCCCAACAGCCTGGGAGGCTGAGGCAAAAGGATTGCTTGAGGCTAGGAGTCCAGGGCTACAGTGAGCTACGATTGTGCCACCGCACTCCAGCCTAGCAACACAGTGAGACCCTGTCTTGGAGCTGCTCTGGCTTGGGACCGCGGTGGGGGCCATACCTACCACTGGCCAGGCACTGGGGATAGGCAGGGGTGGTGTGAGAAGTAGGGGCTCATGTGCTTCTTAAGGACACATCAGCCTCAGCTTCGGGCTGCCTTCCTGAGACTGACTGCCTGGTTTCAGGGCACGGGGTGGAGAGGGCCAGATGTCAGCTTGCGTATCTGCCCGCCTGAACAGGTGCAGCTGTGAGCCATTAGAGCCAGGGCTGTTTTGCTCCCAGACAAGGAACAGCTTCATCTGTCCTGGTTCTTCCTGGCGTTGGGTTCACCTGGAGACTTTTTCTTGCGCGTTCACCCTTTATGCTTTTTCTTGCAGGTTAACACTGACAAAGACAGATCTCTCCTTTTGGACTGGGACCGAGTAAGAGTGTTTGACCGGGAGATTGCACAGATGTTTTTAAACATGACAAAGCTGGAGAAGGAAGCCCAGGTGCGCCTGCTCCACCCACACCTACCACAGTTGCCTTGGGTGAGGGTGGCCCTTGGATGCCTCCTGCTGGAGTAACAGCCTGTGATCCTAGGCCATGTCTTCCTCCCCCTTTCTAAAACACAGACATCTTTTTGGAAAGCCGAAAGGTTACTCCCCCATATACTCCTAAGATATTTCTGCCCGATGCAGTAGCCACAGTGTACTGCATGCCCACTCCATACCAAGCACTGTCCACGCCTGTGACCTTGTCAGACCCCTTCCACTCTCCCCTTTCCACGTGACCCACTAGGCATTACCTCTGTGGCAGGACTCCATCTCACAGAGAGATTCAAGCTAACAACTGTTGAGGGACCTGCGTGCAAATTGATGAAGTTGTCCAAGGTCACAGCTAGCAGGGGATAGGCTTGGGATTCCAATTTCAATCAGCTTGCATGTTTTTATGGGATTATGTTTCTTACTCAGGGTTTCCATGAATTGAAAGGACATGCTGCTTGGCTGTTAGGAAAAGGGCGAGGT
Organism: Theropithecus gelada; assembly: GCF_003255815.1. Classification (NCBI taxonomy): domain Eukaryota; kingdom Metazoa; phylum Chordata; class Mammalia; order Primates; family Cercopithecidae; genus Theropithecus; species Theropithecus gelada. The sequence continues at coordinate 33,868,623 of NC_037678.1, read as the reverse complement.
GACTGGGCTGCACAGGTGGGGCCATATCTGTGGCTATTGAAGTAAACATGCTACAGGTGTGACAGCTACCAGATCCATTGAAACACAGCCTGGCCTACTTAGCCACCTTCTCCTTGTCCTTCTCCGACGTTCCTTGAGTGCCCTGTTGCCTGCCATGCCATCGTCTCAGGCATCTGAGACTTCTAAAGCTGCTCCAGGCTGTCAGCATTGATCACATTCCTGCAAAGACACTGTTACCACCTCCAGGCCTCATGCCAGGGAGCCCAGCTTCACTGCTGCACGTAACAACTGGCCTCTGTGTTACCACCCACATCTGTCGGTCTGGAATGCAGAAGGCATTGCCATGACCAGCCTACTTGGGATCGACAAGGGCAAGGGCCTGGGGTTGAGTTGTTTGGATTGTTTTTGCCACAGGCAAAACAAAGAGTTGTCTCTTCCAACAAGTGTTCAGCAGAGGTAGAGAGTGGTAGGACCCCAACCAAGCACAGCTCACGGATACACTCCACTAACCTGTATGGTGTTTACACAAATTCCAGAATAGTTACCAGCACTTAAAAATTATGAGATTCCATACGAAAATTCTGCCTTCCAGCTTCTCTTGAAAAAGCAGAAGAGGTAGCAATACTAGCAGGTGCAGGCAGCAGCCTTCCTCACAGCAAGGAGTGGCACTTCCCCTGGGACGGGCCCCACTTGCCATCCCTGTAGCTTGGCGGACGCCGGCTTCTGTAGGATTTCCATCTGCAGCCCTTCTGACTCCTCAATCTTCCAGGTTTTCTCTCACTAGAAAATTCTCCAGAAAAGAATATTCAATCACTTGTGGCCAGGAGTTTGAGACCAGACTAGACAACACAGGGAGACCCTGTCTCTAAAAAAATAATTTAAAAAGTAGCCGGACATGGTGGCACATGCCTGTAATCTAGCACTTTGAGAAGCTGAGGCGAGAGGATTACTTGAGGCCGGGAGTTTATTTAAGACTAGCCTAGGCAACATAGCAAGACCCTGTCTGTACAAGAAATTGAAAAAAAAAAATTGGTCAGACATGATGGGTGTGTGCCTGTGGTTTCAGCTACTCAGGAGGCTGAGGCAGGAGGATCGCTTGACCTAGGAGTTCAAGGCTACAGTAAGCTCTGATGGTGCCGCTGCACTCCAGCCTGGGTGACAGAGCAGGACCCTGTCTCTTAAAAAAAAAAAAAAAAAGGTTGGTTTGTTTGTTTGTTTTGAGATGGAGTTTTGCTCTGTCACCCAGGCTGGAGTACAATAGTGTGGTCTCAGCTCACTGCAACCTTCACCTCCTGGGTTCAAGCAATTCTCCTGCCTCAGCCTCACGAGTAGCTTGGATTACAGGCACGTTCCACCATGCCTGTACATTAGCTTGTACATAAAATACAAGCTAATTTTTGTATTTTTAGTAGAGACAGGGTTTCACCATCTTGGTCAGGCTGGTCTCAAACTCCTGACCTCAGGTGATCCGCCCACCTCAGCCTCCCAAAGTGCTGGGATTACAGGCGTGAGCGCCCAGCCAAAATTTTTTTTTTTTTAATAATTTTCATTCTTTTTCCCTTCCTGGTCCTGAATAAATACTCAATCAAGTCTTTAGACTGTTAGGAAGAATGAGTTGAAGAAACAGGGAAACCAAATGAATGAAATCAGCCCCTTTGTCCATACATCTTGATTCCCTCAATGGTGGTGTCTTCATCCTCCTCCAAATCATTGACTGTCCTGTCTTCCAGGTGGAGGCCACAAGCAGGAAAGAAAAGGCCAAGCAGAGGCCCCTGGCCCTGAACACCGTGGAGATGCTGCGGGTGGCCAGCTCTTCTCTGGGTATGTAGGGACATTTCTCTCAAGTTGCCAGAAGGCATCTTGAGGCAGGTTCATGGAGGCAGGTTCACCCTGGAGCAGCGAGCGCCCAGGGATGCAGCGTGGTGCCCGAGGCTTCGAGGGGATCTGAGCCTCATGAGGATTTCACTTCTCCTTAGGTTGTAAAGGTGGTAAAGTTGGTCACCACCTGAGGGGACATCCCGGGTCCCTGAGCAGCTATCCCTGGTGAGGGGAGAAGCTCCAGCCAGATGTCACCTTGAAGGAACTGGTGTGAACATTGCCCCTCAGCCTTATCTCCTCAGCCTTTTCTCCTTGGTAGCAAGGAGGGTGTCTGGAAAGCTGGTGGTCTCTGGCAGCTGTCAGCCCCTAGGCATTGGTGCCTCCCCCCACAGGGAACTATTGGCAGTGTCCTCTCAGAGTGGTGGCTCCAGCGTCCTCAGAGGGCAGCAATGCTGGGTGTGGTTGCTAGCTAAGCACCAGCCTCTGCCGGTCAGGGAGTAGCAGGATGAGCCCCTCTCGGTGGCCCCAAAGTGCTGTGAGGACAAAAACACCCAAGGGCTCAAAATGGGGCTGCATGGAGCTCTGTCATCAGCCAGCCTTGAGGCATGGTTATGGCTCCGTGGCCAGTGCATGGGGAGTGGTGCTCTGAAGGCCGTGTCTCATCCCCATGGCCATGAGCCCCGTGAGGATGCACTGTGGGGTAGAGTGAGTGGCGTTTCCCATCAGGCCCATCCTGGGTGTAGGATTCAGCCTCAGACAAGGCTGTGTGGCACAGGTGTCCACCCGGCCAGCAGTTCTGCACTCCAGCCATGCCTGCTCAGAGCCACCCTCACCCTCCAGGAGGGGCCGGCCACAATGGGGGAGCCCAAACGGCAAAAACGGGCAGCCCAGTGCACACTCCTCATAGGAGAGGTGGCCTGACAAGTCCCCAGGCCTGGGGCTGTGAGTGATGTCTCACATGCTGGGGGCCAGCCTCACTGCCGGAGCCTTCTCCCCAGGGGGTGCTCGCGCTGCTGGGCACTGCCTGTTCCCTGTGGCACTGCCCTGGCTGACGGGCTCTGGAGGCCTGTGGGGTGTCACAGCCACTGTGTCCATAGGCCACAGTGCATAGGCCAGGGCAGGCACCTGGCCGTCCCCACGTACCTGGCCCTCTGAGAGCCTCCTGTCTCTTGCAGGCATGGGGCCGCAGCACGCCATGCAGACGGCCGAGCGGCTCTACACGCAAGGCTACATCAGCTACCCACGGACAGAGACCACCCACTACCCTGAGAACTTTGACCTGAAGGGTTCTCTGCGGCAGCAGGCCAACCACCCCTACTGGGCCGACACGGTGAGTAGAGCCAGGCCGGCCCCGGCATGTGTCTGTGTCACTGAGGCCTTGGGACCAGGTCTGGTACTTCAGCCAAACCTAGGCAGGCAGCCGAGCCCTGCCGCAGACTCTGCTCTGTCTTCTCTCCCTCAGGTGAAGCGGTTGTTAGCAGAAGGTATCAACCGCCCGAGAAGAGGCCACGACGCTGGCGACCATCCCCCCATCACCCCCATGAAGTCTGCCACAGAGGCCGAATTAGGTACCGCTCTCACCCCATACGCGGCGTGCTTCCAGGGAGGGAAAGGCGACCTGTGACAGTGAAGGTTGCAGGCCCTGTTGGCAATGTGGGGGCACCTTTAGCCTCTGCCTGCCCTGGCTGTGGGGATGGGGGGCCACCTGGAAGATGAACTCCATTACTGTGGGGCCAGGACAGGAGTGAAGAGGTGGCAGCAGGTGCTGTTGCAGGGAGGCGAGGGGGCAGACACCACGGGGACATGAATGAAACCAAGGCAGAGAGTGGTGGCGTGGGGGAGGGGGTGGTGCACCTCCTACCTCCCAGCTGGCCTAAGGTGGTACCCGTGGTCCGAGTGCCAGGAGAAGGCAAATGAGGAAGGAAAAGCAGTGCAGGTCGAGACAGGAGCCACTTGTGGACAGTCTGAGTTTGAAGCAATGGTGTCATGTCACGAGACAGTGGAAGGACAGGCCAACGCCTGGCACCAGAAGCAGGGGCAGGAGGTCGGGCAGGGTACTGGGAGCTGCAGCCAGAAAGGAACCACTGAGGTATGGAGGCTTGTGTTCCCTTCCTCTGCATTTTCTTTCTTTTTTTTTTTCTTTTTTTGAGACAGAGTCTTGCTCTGTCACCCAGGCTGGAGTGCAGTGGCCCGATCTCGGCTCACTGCAACTTCTGCCTCCCAGGTTCAAGCAGTTCACCCTGCCTCAGCCCCCTGAGTAGCTGGGATTACAGGCGCCCACCACCACACCCAGCTAATTTCTTTGTATTTTTAGTAGAGACGGTGTTTCACCATGTTGGCCAGGCTGATCTCAAACTCCTGACCTCAAGTGATCCATCCACTTTAGCCTCCCAGAGTGCTGGGATTACAGGCATGAGCCACCGCGCCCGGCCTTCCTGCACATTTTCTTTCCTCCTTCCCCGGGATTTGCAGCGTGTCCCACACGGCGGCTCTGTAAGCAGGACCTCGCCGCTCGAACAAGAGTACTGGGGGCTCCTCACAGCCAGAGCCCCCAGCTGGCTCCCAACTGACTAGCCCTGGTCTATTGTAGGGGGTGACGCGTGGCGGCTCTATGAGTACATCACCAGACACTTCATCGCCACGGTCAGCCATGACTGCAAGTACCTGCAGAGCACCATCTCCTTCAGGATCGGGCCCGAGCTCTTCACCTGCTCCGGGAAGACCGTCCTCTCCCCAGGTCACACCGCGGGCCCAGCTTTCCTCCCCGCCTTCACGGGCAGACAAAACAAACATTCTACATCGTGTCTGGGGATGGGAGGCCCAGGGTCTGAGGCCCGGGCCACCCAGGCTGGGGACCCTGAGTGGCGGCGCATGTCTCTCCAGGCTTCACGGAGATCATGCCCTGGCAGAGCGTGCCCTTGGAGGAGAGCCTGCCCACTTGCCAGCGGGGTGACACCTTCCCTGTGGGCGAGGTGAAGATGCTGGAGAAGCAGACGAGCCCGCCCGACTACCTGACAGAGGCTGAGCTCATCACGCTCATGGAGAAGCATGGCATCGGTGGGTGTGCCTGCCCAGGCCCCAGAGCTGGCTCCGACTCCAGTACTCAGGCTTCGAGTCTTCTTACAAAGCTGCCCCGCCACCCCTGTGTGCCCAGCCCAGCACCTGTCCACAGGCTGGTGTCTGGAAACTGGTGACCCAGTGTGTGGCCAGCCAGGCAGGTCCACAGCTGGCATCCCCTCCCGAGGCCTGCATTCAGGACCTGGCCTTCCCTGTGAAGGCCCAGATGTGCCCTCGTGCACTGTGGGATGTGCACACACCGACTAATGCCCACAAGGCTGAAGACTGGCCCAGATGCCAAGTGACTCATAGAAATCATATTGGCAGTCTCCTGAGTCCACACAGCCAACCTGGTCTGTCCTGAAATCAGGTGACAGGGAAATGAGGTCTAACAGGAGCTGCTTCCCTGGGAGAGAACAGAAATGCCTGTCCCAGGGACAGGGCTCCCCAAAGGGTGACCAGGAAGTTTCCATGCAAAAACGGGCAGCCCAGGGGAGTTTATCAAAGCAAAAGTGTAGTCACCAGTGCACACTCCTCATAGGAGAGGTGGCCTGACAAGTCCCCAGGCCTGGGGCTGTGAGTGATGTCTCACATGCTGGGGGCCAGCCTCACTGCTGGAGCCTTCTCCCCAGGTGGTGCTCGTGCTGCTGGGCACTGCCTGTTCCCTGTGGCACTGCCCTGGCTGACGGGCTCTGGAGGCCTGTGGGATGTCACAGCCACTGTGTCCAGGCTCTGCTCCAGCAGGTGGACTCTCAGGGAGTGTCTCTCCCCAGGCTGGGGTCCTGGTGACCATGGCGACCTTGGCGGGAGAGCAGAGCTCTGGACTTGCTCCTCTCGGGTCCAGGACACTTGCCAGGGTCCTGAAATAGCCCTCAACCCACTGTGGAGTGTGGGCTCTGCTGCCCTGCGTCCTCTACCGTCTCCCATTGATGGGACACTGGCTCCTGGCAGCCCTGTGCTAGCCAGTGAGCCAGACCCAATCAGCAATACAATTTTGTGACAGTGAAGAGGGCTCTGGTGTTACCTTCGCAACAGGAGAGTGGTCAGGGTGGCCCTGTGACTGAGCCCCCAGGAGTGTGTAAAAAGGGCCTGACCAGAGCCACTGCAGAGGAGCCCACACCACGCGTCATGGCGCCTGGCAGACTTGGGGTGGTAACGGCACACACCACCCACAGCCTGCCACACCGGGTGCAGAACTGGCCTCGTGCCAAGAGCCATGGGCCCTCAGCAGGCTCCCTAGCCCCTGAAGGCCAGTTTCTTCCCATGTGAGATTCTCTCTGAGCTACTTTGGGAAGGTGTGTGTCACCTGCCCATGCTGGTGAGCTTGTGGGGAGCCTGAGCCTCCTTTCAGCCCCTCTGACTGGCACCTGCCATAGTCAGAACGCCTCAGCCTCTGCTGCGCCCCTCTGCCAGGAGAGTTCCTCTGGGTGAGAGAGTGGAATCCTGGGGACTGGGAGCCTGCCCTGGGGATCGTGACGGGCATTGCAGAGAGGGAGGAGGTGGGAAACAGGAAGTGGGCACAATTGTCCAGGTTTACGGGAGGGCAGCTCTGCAGTGAGCTTGTAAGCACCTCCGTGTTCTGGTGGAATGGGGCTCTGGCTCCGGGAGCAGGTGGGTGCCACAGGATCCAGGCAGGAGAAGCCATAGAAGTCACATTTACCAGGCACAGAATAAGGCTGTGACCTCGGAGAGTTCCTTAACCTCTGAGCCTGTCGTCTCTGCCGCAAAGCAGGAGTAGGCACCCCGTGCAGGGAGGGCTGCCTTTGTGTTCTCAAGGCAGAACATGAAATGCATGCAGTTGGTGCCCAGCACAGTGCAGGGGGTGCTCAGGGCACAGCCCTCCCTCCTGTGGCCCAGAAGCAGTGAGGGGGCCTGAGCACCAGCAGCCCCGTGACAGGTGCTACAGCACGTGGTTCAATGGGGCATGTCCAAGGCAGGCCAGGAACCCTGGGGCCTTGTACATTGCAGGCACAGATGCCAGCATCCCTGTGCATATCAACAACATCTGCCAGCGCAACTACGTCACCGTGGAGAGCGGGCGCCGGCTCAAGCCCACCAACCTCGGCATCGTCCTGGTGCACGGCTATTACAAGATTGGTGAGTTCCTCAGTCCTGCCTCCAGGGCCCACAGAAGCTCCCTGACTTCTCCCTGGGCGTCGGCTCTGCTGCCTGCTCCAGACAGGCCCCTGCCCTGCAGTGATCCCCCAGCCCCACACACACTCCCTCAATACCCCCAGGACCTGCCCAGAGCAGGAGCTCAGTGTGTTTGAAGGCTGAACAGACGTGTGAGGGAACCAAAAGGGGAGGCAAAGGTGCCTCAGCACTGTTCCCTGGAGGTTCCCCAGGGGCCAAGGGGAGAGGGAAGAACACAGAACTGGCCCGAGGGCGGCCTGGAGCTCATTTGTGATGTGGTTCTAGCCACAGGACGTCCCTGGCCACTCTGCCTGAGATTTCCAGGTGGAAAATCAGGAAAGGTCTGGGGTCACAAGAGCCAGCCTGGTACCATCTGAGGCCTTGGACTGGTGGGCAGGGCAGAGGCCAGGAGGATGGGCCAGAGCGGGAGAGGTGAACAGGGCAGTAGCCCTGCCTGGGAGGGGGTGGCATGGCCCTGGGTGTGAGTGCTCAGGGCAACATCTGCCCCCTGCCCGCTTGCAGATGCAGAGCTGGTGCTCCCCACCATCCGCAGTGCAGTGGAGAAGCAGCTGAACCTGATCGCTCAGGGCAAGGCCGACTACCGCCAGGTCCTGGGCCACACCCTGGACGTGTTCAAGAGGAAGTTCCACTACTTTGTCGACTCCATTGCCGGTAGAGTCTGCCTCCGGCCTGCCCCTCACCAGCGGGGTGTCTCTGTCAGTGCTACCAATACCTGGGGACCTAGGTCCCCACATGGGACCAGCTCCCAGATCTGGGCTCCATAGGCGAGGGCAGTGACACCTCCTGGCTGGGTTGAAAGAGCAGGTGCAGGAACACCATACACGGTCGGGAGCATGCGCCCCTGACACACGGGGCAGTAGAAACCACTACCTATAGGGACCCTTTCATACTCGGAGCCTTCTGCTGGAGGCTGGGAGGGAGATGACTCCTGCACTCTGCTTGCCCGCAGGCATGGATGAGTTAATGGAGGTGTCTTTCTCGCCGCTGGCGGCCACAGGCAAGCCCCTCTCACGCTGTGGGAAGTGCCACCGCTTCATGAAGTACATCCAGGTAGGTGCAGGGAACACTAACTCAGGCAAGCTTCCTCACCCCTGTAGGCCTCAGCTTTATCACTGGTCATGCAGGAATCATGTTCTTTGTCCTGGTTGTCACAGAAGAATGAGCATAAAGCAGCCTTGCCAAAAAATATCCAGTGTCCCCATGTCCCCTAGAACACACAGCCATTAGGCCACGCAAACACACGTGGTTCGTTTTTCCCGAACACCATGCCATTTGCCATCATGGGCATTAACGTACGCACAGAGATTTTAGAACTGCCTTTATCTGCACACATGGAGCAAGGGCCGGAGACTCATACTCCTTGCCTGGCAGTGTGTCACGGGTTCTGCATGACAGGTTACATATTTTGTATTATGAGAGGAGTGGGGATGGTGGCCCCAGTGACCCTCACGCCCCCTGCCTGGCATTGCCGCAGGCCAAGCCAAGCCGCCTGCACTGCTCACACTGCGATGAGACCTACACACTGCCCCAGAACGGCACCATCAAGCTCTACAAGGAGCTCCGCTGCCCTCTGGATGACTTCGAGCTGGTCCTGTGGTCATCAGGCTCTCGGGGCAAGAGCTACCCACTGTGCCCGTACTGCTACAACCACCCACCCTTCCGAGACATGAAGAAAGGTGAGTGCGGCCGCTCCCTCCTGCCCATGGGTAACAGCAGTCTCTGTTCAGTGCCAACCGCTGCCTTGCACCAGGATGGACTCTGAGGGGACCCCTCACCCTGGCCTTTCCTGCACTCATTGGCACTGAGACGAGAGACCCTGGATGTAGCTGGGGCACTGGTCAGGCCTCAGGCAATGCTGCCACCCCCTCTCTGTGTCAGAATTGAGCAGGCAACCCTAGTCCACCCTCAGGACCTGGGCACAGGTGTGCAGTGCTCCCTCTGGAGCTGAGTGAGCAAAAGGATGGCACAGTCGGGGGACCCACCCGGTGAGCAGGCACCCCCAGTCAGCATCCACCACTGTCCTCCATCCTCATCCTCATCCTCATTACTGGAGGAGGGAGTGCATGTGTCCAGGCAGGCAGGACAGAGAGCACCAAGCCGGACCAGGAACCAGCAGGAGTGAGGTGTCTGCCCACGTTCACCATGTGCTCTGCAGAGAGCCCCCTCAGGCCTCAGTCTGCACCCATGCTTCTGGGAAAGTGAGACCCCATGCCCGCTCTCCTCCTGCCTCCAGAGCAGCTGACAGGGTAGTCCCATGTGGCCCAGTGACACGAGGGTCATGTGGCATTACCAGTAACGAGCTGTGGCAGCAAAGCAAAGCGGGGATGGAGTCGACAGAAACCCACTGGGATGGCACCAGCAAGGGGCCTTGAAAGTTGAGAAGGTTTCAGATAAGCAAAAAACGGGGGTACTGGCAACCAGGAGCCAAAGCATGAGTGAGGCTGTCCCCAAGAGCGAGGCCAAGAAGAGTTCCTTCTGCTGGGACAAAGGATCTAGGAGCTTGAGGCATTGGGAGCAGGCCACAGGGGGCAGGTGGGCACAGTGGGCATGCCTTTACGGGGCTCCCCTCTCCCACCAGGCATGGGCTGCAACGAGTGTACGCACCCCTCCTGCCAGCACTCGCTGAGCATGTTGGGCATCGGCCAGTGCGTGGAATGCGAGAGCGGCGTGCTGGTGCTGGACCCCACCTCGGGCCCCAAGTGGAAGGTGGCCTGCAACAAGTGCAGCGTGGTAGCGCACTGCTTCGAGAACGCCCACCGCGTGCGGGTGTCAGCCGACACCTGCAGTGTCTGTGAGGCCGCCTTGCTTGACGTGGACTTCAACAAGGCCAAGTCCCCACTCCCGGGCGACGAGACGCAGCACATGGGCTGTGTCTTCTGTGACCCCGTCTTCCAGGAGCTGGTGGAGCTGAAGCATGCGGCCTCCTGCCACCCCATGCACCGCGGCGGGCCAGGGAGAAGGCAGGGTCGAGGGCGGGGCCGGGCCAGGAGGCCCCCTGGGAAGCCCAACCCCAGACGGCCCAAGGACAAGATGTCAGCCCTGGCCGCCTACTTCGTATGATGGCCCTGTCCTCCCTCACCCAGGCTGCAGTGCTATGCAGACACCTCATGGCACTTCAGACTATTAAAATGCATTTTACCTTCTCCAGAGCTGGGGCCCCTTTGCTGGTGCAGCGACGTCAGAGGGTTACCGTGTCTCTGGGCACCTGTGGGGCCCTCTTTCCCTCTCCGAAACCCAATACATCTCCCTTCAGCCTGCACACATGTGCCCTGAGTGCTCCCTGCTATTCCTACACCCTGGCAGTACGGGCAGGGATGCCCCAACCCTGGAGCCCTGGGGAGTAGACCCAGTTTGCACTCACCCTATCTCAGTCCGTGCTGCTGACGGTAGCTGTGTGCACAAGCAGTGGCCCTGATGCCTTAAGGAAGGAGGCCTTGACAGCCATGGCTTCGGCAGGAGAGGAGTGTAGTGGAGCAGGCGGGGCTGGGAAACCCCCTCCCTGGATCTGGCTCATGAATCCCCTTGGTCTTCGCTTCAGCCCCCTGCTCAGGGCTACCCTCTTGATCCCACGCTTCTCCATCCCCTGCTCTCGTCTCTGAGAAGCCCTGTACGTGGTGCCCGTGTGCGTCTGGCAGCTTCCTGGGGCCTGTTGCAATTCCTATTCTCACAACAAGCCCTTATTGTCTTAGAGGCAGCTGGGTGCCCCATGGAACCCATTCACATACCAGGTTTAGAAAATACCCTGTAGGCCAGACTGCCCTGTGGTGCCAGGTGCTGGTGGCAGCTGCGCTCTGACCTCAGTGCCTTCTTGTGCTTCCCTCCCCAACCACCCGAGGAGAGACACCTGTGCGGGGTCCACTGTGTGTTGGAAACTCCCTCCACACTCCACCCGTGCCTCATTGAGTGGTGACAGGAGCTCAGCAAAACAGCGTTCCAGACTGTTCAGTGGGACCTTTCTTTGAGGGGCAGGTCAGGAATGTTTCGGACTCAGACCCCGCCCCCAACTCAGTAGTAGATTCCCAGGCCACACCAGGACGTATATGAGAGCTCCTGTAAAGAAACCCAGAGCCCGCCCAGCGTGCCCCACCTGGACCCCCTTCCTGGAGGCCCTCACAGGTTAACACGGGGGTTCCCTGGAACGCAGTTTGGAGAGCTACTCGAAGCTGAATGAAAATACGCAGAGACATGGGGAACCACATAATGGGTCCTGGGATGTGTCTGACAGGTACAGGCTTCAGGAAGGAGGGGGTGCTCTCGGAGCTTCTGCCCCCTCCCACCCACTCTGGTCCGATTCTGGGGCCCTAGCAAGGCCACACCTGTTACGTCCCCAGTGCAGGGCTGTGACTGCTCTTCCACCCACAAGGCCCAGTGGACCTGGAGCCTTCTCTGCAGAAGGTTTTAGGACCTCCAGGACCCTTAGGTTACAGGGCTAATTCAGGCTTACAGGAGCGGAGACGGTTCTTAGGCCTTAAACCCAGACCACCCAGTCCTTCCTTACTATGCTTCTGCACTGCGATTTCAGCCAGAGGCGGGCTAATCACAAAGTGTTCCTTTATTTTCCTCTGCAGTTGTCCCTTGTACATGACCCTCCAAGGCCCTTGGCGTCCGCAGCTTGATTCTGCACTCCGAGTCCATTCACCTTCTCCCATCCGGTAGCATCCAACCCTGCTGCTACTGCTGCCAACCTGGCCTTGAGAGCAATGAGGACAAGGAAGGGACAAGGCCCCTTTTAGGCCAGAACTGCCTTCAGATCAGCCACGCTCCATGGGACTGTACCTCTGCCCTGGAGGCTGGAGAGGTCAGTGGCTGCAGACTGGCTCAAGGAGCCCCTGGCCCTGCCCACCTAGCCAGGGGTGCAGCCTTGCCAGAGAAGCAGAGAAGCGTCTGTGGCTGGGTGGGTGATATTGAACGATTCCTTTCACCAGGGTGGAAGCCAGGAGCTGAGGCGTGATGGAATGCGGACAGTGAGGCATTGACAGCGCCACAAGGCAGGAGTCATCTCCAGACACGTCCTTGGCCCATAGGGACAAGCTCCTGGTGGTGCCTCACTTTGCTGTCCTCTCTAAGCCGCAGATCTCAAATGGAATCAGTGCTCAAGAGTCTAGTATGCCCCCTCTGAGGATGCCTGCGGGAATATCAGCTTTTACTGCACTTTACCGTGTGGGAGGGCCTGCCCCACGCACCACCTCACCTGTGCTGCGCTTCTCAAACTTCACCCCACAGCCATTCTGTTGTAGGTGATCTCAGGGGCAGTTTTGAGAAACAGTGGCCCAGGGTCTCACAACAGCCCTCTGAGATAGGTTGGTTGCTATTGTCCCCATTTTTTCTGATCAAGAAACTGAGGCTCAGGTGAGCTAAGGAATGTGCCCAGGGCCACCGTTTATAAGAAGTAGCCTCAGGCCGGGCGCGGTGGCTCAAGCCTGTAATCCCAGCACTTTGGGAGGCCGAGACGGGCGGATCACGAGGTCAGGAGATCGAGACCATCCTGGCTAACACGGTGAAACCCCATCTCTACTAAGAAATACAAAAAATAGCCGGGCGAGGTGGCAGCGCCTGTAGTCCCAGCTACTCGGGAGGCTGAGGCCGGAGAATGGCATGAACCCGGGAGGCGGAGCTTGCAGTGAGCTGAGATCCGGCCACTGCACTCCAGCCTGGGCGACAGAGCGAGACTCCGTCTCAAAAAAAAACATAAAATAAAAAAAGAAGTAGCCTCAAGCCTTGCTCATGGTTACTGCCCTGACAAGGATCTAGGAAGGAGTGAGCAGGAGAGTAGGATGAGGCAGGACTCTCCGTCCCAGCCCTGCTGTCTCTGCCCAGACACCTCTTGCCTTGCAGATCCAACCCCACCCCAGATGGTTTCCTTTCCAATCACCCAGCTGCTAGTTCTCCAGGTTACTGGTCCCACTCCAGGTTGCTCCTGTTAGAGAAGCATCCCAGAGACATTCATTCCTGGCAAGGACACAGGCCTGTGGACCTGAAGGCCAGGTGGGCAGGGCCACAGAAGATCTGGGCGTCCCATCCTCCATTTAAAAAATTATACTTTACAACTGCATTAGTATAAAGATGAATATATTAATATATATTAAAACCTTTTTTTTTTTTACTTAAAGGTTTCTTTCTTCTGCCTTTAAAATATTTTGGCCAGGTGTGATGGTTCACACCAATAATCCCAGCACTTGGGGAGGCTGAGGCAGGAGAATCACTTGAACCCAAGAGTTCAAGACCAGCCTGGGCAACATAGTGAGACCCCATCTCTACAAAAATTTTTTAATCAGCTGGGCGTGGTGGTGCTTGCCTGTGGTCCCAGACACTAGGAAGGCTGAGGCAGGAAGGGAGGCTCGCTTGAGTCCAGGAGTTTGAGGCTGCAGTGAGCTATGATCATGCCACTGCACTCCAGTGTGGGCATCAGAGAAGGAGCTTGTCTCTAAAAAGAGAGAAAAAGAGTATTTCCATGAGCCTCTGTGTTGGCAGAAGAATGACCCTTCAGAGATGTTCATGTGCTATACCTGTGCCTGTGTTAGATTACATGGCAGACCAGGCATGGTGGCTCACACCTGTAATCCCAGCACTTTGGGAGGTCGAGGCAGGCAGATCATTTGAGGTCAGGAGTTTGAGACTAGCCTGACCAACATGGTGAAACCCTGTCTCTACTAAAAATACAAAAAATTTAGCCGGGCATGGTGGCACACGCCTGTAGTCCCAGCTACTCAGGAGGCTGAGGCAGGAGAATTGCTTGAACCCAGGAGGCGGAGGTTGCAGTGAGCCGAGGTCATGCCACTGCAGTACAGCCTGGGTGACAGGGTGAGACTCTGTCTCCAAAAAAAATTACGGGGAAAAGGGGAATTAAGGTTGCTGATCAACTGATTTAAAGTAGAGAGATGATCCTGGATTATCTGGGTGAGCCCAGTGGCATCTGGAGGGTCTTTAGAAGTAGCAGAAGGAAGCAGAGGAGGGAACCAGAGGTGGCAGTGTGAGAAAGGCTCAACTGGCCATTGCTGGCTTCGAGGCTGGAGGAAGGGGCCCCAGCCAAAGTATGCGGGGAGCCCCTGGGAGCTGGAAAACGCAGGGGAACAGTTTCTCTCCTAGAATCCTCAGACAGGAACGCATTCTGCCGACTCATGGATCTTCACCCACTGGGACTAAGTGGACTTCTGACCTCCAGAATGGAAAGATAAAAGCCTTAAGGTTTGTGGAAACAAACAACTCACAATAGGCCGGGGACTGTGCCCCCTTCCCTGACGGATGAGCCTGCCTAGGCAGTCTGGATTTGCATCCCTGCTGTCATGTACCAGCTGTTGACGGCACAAGTTGCTTCATTTCTGGGCGCTGTGACCTAGGGATTGCTTTCCCCATCCAGCCGCCCACCCAAAGCTGCAGAAGAGAAGCAAGAGGCCGGTGACTGGGGCGGCTCCGGAGCCCAGGTGGAGCCGCAGTTCGCCTACCACTAAAGGGCCGCAGTCACGGTCCGCGTAGCCGCCAGGGGGCAGCAGAGGTCCGGCCCCGCCAGCTTGGAGTCCCGATTGCGCCTGCGCTGCGCCCGCAGCGGCCGGGGACGGGAAGTGGGCGGGGCCGACCGGCAGCAGCTTGCTGGACGCGGAGCGGCGAGGAGACTGCTGAGGCCCGCGGAGATCTGGGGTGAGGCGGCTGGGGGAACGGAATTAGAGGGCTGACGGGGCTGGGACGAGGGTCAGGCGAGCGCCCAAGGCGCACAGGGGTGAAATGGGACCGAGGAACCGGAGGGATGGAATCAGAGGGCTGGGGAGGCAAGGAGGCCGAGACGAGGCTCACATGGGGGCCCCCAAACGGTGCGGGGGTGCAATGCGGGGGTCCGAGGAGCAAGAGGGGCCGCTGCGGACCTGAGGAATCCGAGGCTGGGAGTTGGGGGGCTGGCGAGCCAAGAGGGCAGAACTGGGGGGCCGGCGGGGGTGTGACCGAGCCGAGGGCCTGGTAGGGACCGAGGGCTATGAGACAGAATGGGGTGCTGAGGGGGGACGCGCCCCATTTTCCGAGATTTGGCCTCTCCCCACCCCCCAGGAGCCTCTAGGCCGGCACGTTGCCCCATATGCCCCCAGTCCCTCCACCTTCAGGGGCCCAGTCTCTGCCTGAGGGCCCCCTGCCCCGCGGCCTCCCGAGCGTCTGTGAAGCGAGCGTCAGCTGCACAAGTGCTTGGGCTGCAGCGGCTTCAGCCACAGGTCTGTGAGCCAGAGCCTCAGGCGCGGAGGCCGGGCACACTGCCGCTGGGTTCGGTCAGGCAAGCCCCTGAACCTGTCTGCAACAGGAAGAACTGGCTCCGACTGCAGGGATTTCAGCACAGGGCTTGACACACGGTGAGGTCCACTGCATGGTGGCGGGCTCCTTCGAAGCCTTCCACGCTGCGGGACAGAGTCACACATGTCGTGGTGGCATTCCCCGGGACAAGTTCCCTGGGCCC
Organism: Theropithecus gelada; assembly: GCF_003255815.1. Lineage (NCBI taxonomy): Eukaryota > Metazoa > Chordata > Mammalia > Primates > Cercopithecidae > Theropithecus > Theropithecus gelada. The sequence goes on along the minus strand of NC_037678.1, from coordinate 33,853,163 downwards.
AGATGAGCTCTCACCACGGGGGATAGAAAGTGGGGCCGGCCAGCACTCTGAGGCCATCTCCAGTCTCTTCTGTTGTCAAATTTCGCTCTTTTCCTCCTGCACGCGAGGTGGAAGTACCAAAGGCACCTGGCATCCAGAGACCTTGATTGAGTTCGCTTTGCCCTTTCCACCTGTGTGAGACCTTAAATGGGTGCTTGCCCTTCTAGAACCTATTTCTTCGTCTGCAGTGTAGCCTGACAGTATGTACTTCTCAGCGTAGTTGTAAGAGGTAAACAAAATGAATGCCTTTCTGAAAGCCATGAACCTCTACACAAGTTCATTTGTGGAATTCCTTTGAGATACCGCCTGAAGGCTGGGCGCGGTGGCTTATACCTGTAATCCCAGCACTTTGGGAGGCGGAGGCAGGCGTATCACCTGAGGTCAAGTGTTCCAGACCAGTGTGGCAAAACCCCATCTCTACTAAAAATACAAAAATTAGCCACGCGTGGTGGCAGGTGCCTGTAATCCTAGCTACTCAGGAGGCTGAGGCAGGAGAATTGCTTGAACCCGGGAGGCGGAGGTTGCGGTGAGCCAAGATCCCACCATTGCACTCCAGCCTGGGCAATAAGAGCGAAACTCCCTCTCAAAAAAAAAAAAAAAAAAAAAAGGATACCACCTGAAGCCAACCGAGTCTTTTAAGACCCGGCACTGCTGCCCACTGCACCCTTCAGAGTGATGTAGCTTCCTCAGCCCATGCCACCCACCAGTCACTCTTCCCTCTGCCATCACACTTATACCACCTGCTGTACACAAAGGGCCATTGTGGACTTTCTGACCGCAGGAAGCTTACAGTCTATCAAGAAAGTCAGGCCTGTAAAAAGTGGTCATTGCACAACAGTGTGACTGTGCTTAATGCCATGGAACTGTACATTTACAAGTGGTTAAAAGGATACATGGTATGTATATTTTACAACAAAAAAATTTATATATGTAGGAAAACATCTAGAAGGATTTACATTTAACTAGTATCAGTAGTTATGAATAAAGGAGTAAGAATCTGCTTTGGTAGAAAGAGAAAGTTGGCCAGGCGTGGTGGGTCATACCTGTAATCACAGCATTTTCGGAGGCTGAGGTGGGCAGATCACCTGAGGTCAGGAGTTCGAGACTAGCCTGGCCAACATGGTGAAACCCCATCTCTACTAAAAATACAAAAATAAATTAGCCGGGCGTGGTTGCAGGTGCCTGTAATCCCAGCTACTAGGGAGGCTGAGGCAGGAGAATCGCTTCAACCTGGGAGTCGGAGCTTGCAGTGAGTGGAGATTGCGCCACTGCACTCCAGCCTGGGCGGCAGAGCAAGACTGTCTCCAAAAAAAAAAAAAAAAAAAAAACAGTTAACAGTGAATATGATAGTTTTGTTACACCATAGTGATGCAGTTTCCTTTTCTAAGGATTACTGGTTGTTGTTTTTTTTTCATTACCCCGGTTCTGCAGTTAAGCAAGACTTAAGTATTTTTTCTGTGTTCCCTAAAAAACTGGTTGTTAAACCCTGCATTCGTTAAGCTTAGGAGTCAAAACTAATGCACTAGAGGAAAATAAATATTTTAAATTTCATAAAAAGAAAACTTTTTACAAGTCAGATGTGAGCAAAAGTGCCATAGAGACATGAGAGAGAGCATGCTGGATCCAAAGGTGTGGAGATTTCAGCAAAGCCTGGAAGGATCCGAGAGATATCAGGAGGCAAAACGGAAGGAGGACACCACAAAACAAGGAGGAGAGGGGCTGCCCTAGGGTCAGGGGGACACAGAAATGGAAGGAGGAGCCATGAGAGAGCCAAAGCCCAGAGTTGGTGGCCAATGAGGGACAGGTCAGGGAAAGAAGGAGTCAGAATGACTTCCCGGGTGTCTTCACAGTTAGGGCCCAGGTTCTCCGGCATGAACCCCACCCTGGGACTTTGGGCAAGTTCCTTAGCTCTTCTGCTACAGCCTGCCCTGTGAAGTGGGGATAACCACAAGAGGTTGTTGGGAGGCTAAAAACCATCCCAGGAAGAGTGCTCGGAGCAGGGGTGGATGGCAGCTGGCAGCACCGTCAGCCCCACCCCTGCAGCTGCTGCCCAATGAGTTTGCTTTGCCATTTCCCACCTGTGTGAGACCTTCAATAGGTTCTTGGAGGGTGAGCACCCATTTGGTGTGCAGAGGGGCCCTGATCCAGGAGGAACCAGCTGCCAGTTGCATTTGGCCAGACTGGTCCAGGCAGGCAGCACTGGGAGGCAGGAGTCCATTGTCCCTCCCATGCCCACCCCAGACTCTTGGTGACTTGCACAGGCACATGCACACATCCCTCTCACTCCGAATCTTTCACTGGTGTGCCCTGGTCAGGAAAGCCTGGCACCAGGCCCTGCCACCTCTGGTGCTCTCCCAGCCCTGACTCCTCCCTGCGGCTTGCCACCGGCCTCCACGCCATTCCTGATGCTGTCTCCTCCAGTTGATCCCTCAAAGAACCACGGCACTGTCCCCTACCCCTCCTGGCACTCCCAGGGCTGCCTCTGGTTTCCCTTGGGTGAGGAATTTCTCCTTCCTGCCGGATGTCCCTGGTGTACCTCAGATTCAGGAGCTTATGGGGAAAAGGAAATGATTCCTGTCCCTTTCGGCTTCTGGGCTCCAGGGAGGGAAAGCTGTGTCCTGGTTTCTCTCCTCACCCCTTGCCTTAGGTTGGTGATGCAGAAACAAGGGCGCTTGGTCCCCAGCAAGCAAGATGGCCCTGGGCACCCTGCCTTTCTAACAAGGGCAGGCAATTGGCACAGGCCCTGAGAGTAAGCCAGCCCGTCCCCTCTACAGATGCAGACAGAGCTTCGCACAAGGCATCATCACATCCCCTGAGACCTCACTTAGCACGCATGGCACAGGCACCATTGAGGCCTGTGCGGGTAGCGGGCACAAGGCACAGGGAGAGCAGCAGGTGGCCACAGTGAATCAGGGTCTGCAGTGCAGACAGGAAGGGCCCCCCTCCCTGAGGGAATAGGCTGATTGTGGGGAGGAGCTCCCGGCACAGGAAAGAGTACCCCAAGGTCAGGAGGCAAGAAGGAGGCATCTGCATCCCAAAATGTCCAGCAGACGTCACCAGCAAGTGGGGTGAAAGTGAAGGGTCTTGAATTCTGCCCTTGACTGTGGGGCTTTACACTGTGGGCAGGGGTTTCTCCAGGGGGGCCCTCTGTGTGCTGTAGCAGGAAGCATGCTGTCCTCTCACTTGGATCCTAATCATAAATTCACATGAGCACATTTTGTGGTGAGATGACAGAGCGTCCAGATCACTTGGAATTGCAAGGGAGTGGGCGGAGGCCCCAGGCACTGGCAGTTACTGGGGGCAGCTCTGCATTGTTCACATTTCTCACCCAGAAGCTCCAGGGGGCCAGGGCAGTGCCAGGCAGAAGAGGGGCCCTTGGCCGCTTTCACTGCTTGAGGGCAGCCAAGCTTGCTGGGAAATTCACGCCATCTTCAAATGCCTTGCAGCTCTGCTGGGGCATGGCTGGCAGGCCTTGCCGCCTCCTCATTGACCCACTAGGGCTCCCAGCCTCTGCTTATTTCTCCAGCTCACAAAGTCTTCCCTTTGTGGTTTGAATGTCAGTGTCCCTCCTCCTCTCAGAGTGATTTTTCCTTATTTGTTTTGTGTTCTTTTTTCTTTCTTTTTTGGTAGAGATGGGGGGTGGGGGGGTGGCAGTCTCACTATGTTGCCCAGGCTGGTCTTGAACTCCTGGCCTCAAGCACTCCTGCCTCACCCAAAGCGCTGAGATACAGACCTGAGCCACAGCGCCTCACCAATTGTTTTATGTTCTTTATCTTTTTACCTGCTTGCCTTTTGTAACCTGGGCTACATTAAATTTACTCCTTGTGAGTAAATGTGAACCCTAACAATGAATTCAGTCTATCCCCAGAACCTTCAGTAGCAAGCATCCCTATTTCTACATTATTTGTATGTGTCTACTTAAATTACCTTTCAATTCCTGCCTCTAAAAGAAGAGAGGGGTTTTGTGTTTTGTTAATTTACCACCCTTCACCCCTTGCATTCCAAATCCTTCATTGATCAGACTTGATGCTGGGATCTTTCGCTCTGCCCGCCCCATTTTCTTTTGTGTTTTTTATCTTTAGGCTTCCAGAAGGCTTGTTTCAAGTTAGCAATTCCTGATAAGGACAGCCCTTTTGTGGGCTGTGAGCTCCCTGCATCTCTTACTTCCCACTCTCTGCATCCTGCACCTCAGGCCCCTGTCGCAGCCGTCCTTTTAGCAAAGTTTGTAGGCAGAGTCTGTGGCTATTCTAAGACTGATGATTCTAGAAGATTCTCCTTGCCTCCTTCATTCAGTTTTCAGAACATGGAAGTCCTCATGGAGGTGATGGGCTGTGAAACCGTTCCCCAAATTCTCCACCCTAGAATTTGGGGTGTTCCTCAGTCTCATGTCCATTTGTCACCATAGAAGAACGCAGTTTTTCTCCCCAGCTTAGTAACTGTGTAGGATTTCTTTTTTACTTTTTTCTGTATTCAGTCTCATCCACTACTGCGTAGGACTCGCTGAAGAAAGTTTTTTCCCAGCCTGCCTGTTAGACAAAGCCCAAAGTGGAGTCCCCACTGTGGGAGGGTTTGGAGGGGTCAGGCACCCGAGGGGAAGGGGGCAGGAGAGAGAAGGGTCTATGCTGAGCGGGTGCTGGCAGGGAGGCCCAGGTGTGGGACCTGGAGGTGAATCCCCGGGACGATGCAAAGAACATGGAGGGGGGGTGCTCGAGAACTGTTTGGGTATAGGCCAGGCAGGCAGGCTGGGGAGGCAACTGTGGAGATTCTGAGTTGGGAGAGAAGAAGAGCCAGAGCCAACTGCAAGGAGGCTCTGAGGCACCATATGCCTCTTTCCGGTGAGAGAGAAACAGGTGAGGGAGTGAAGGCACAGGCTTTGGGATCCCTCTTCAGCCCTGTCTTCCTTCCTGACACCTCAAGCAAGGGACTACCCCTCTCCAAACCTTGAGGTTCTCATCTGTGAAATGGGGGCTTGTCCTGGCTCTTGGGGTGTTAGGGGCAACTCACAGGACTGGTCAGCTCTGGGCATTCCTAAGGACTTAGAGAGGAAGAGCCCACATGCCCCACAGTGGGGTCAGCGCCTGGGTCTGTCCACAGTGCCCCTGTTCCAGCCAGGGCTTAGCAGGCCTGAGCCATTCTAGGCTCACAATTCCCTCCTCCTATTAGAGAGCATTGAATAGGCTCGATGGTGTCCCAGAGCACCTCCTGTCTGTCCCAGGTTAACCCTCTGCTTCTCTTGGGTGGCCCCAGCAGCCTCTGGGGATCCCTTTCTGCTCCCACTCTGGCCTGTCTCCAAAATAGCCCTGGGCCGGCCTCCTGCATCTTGGCTCTTGTCTTTCCTCCCCTGAATGCTGCTAGAGCCCCAGCAGGTGTCCCTCCTACCATCTGGTCACCACATCCAGGCTCACAGACCTGGTGGCTTCACTCCCTCACCTCAGAGCCCTGCTGGCTTCTCGGGACCCGCGATCAGGTTGAACCCCCTCACCTGCCTCAGTGCCTGGCCTCAGCATCCCTGTGCTGCTCGTCTCTGGCCATGCTGGCCACCTTCTGCCAGGAGCAGTCTTCCTCCTCTTGTCACTTCTCCTTGACAACGTCCACCCAGCTGCTGCTCCTGGCACCATCTCCTGAGACCGGATCTCTGAATGCCCACAAGTCCCCATCTGGATTCATGTCAGGACAGCGGCCAGGGTTGTCCCACCACTTACTAGTGGCCCTGAACCGTGAGGCCATGTACCTGCTACGTGGTGCTTGCAGTTGGGCACCTTCATTGCTGGTGCCGTGGCCCCTTGATTCTGCTGACTCTGACATTTCTCCCCAGGGTGAAGCCTGGAGACCCTCTTGCCCTGGCCCAGCTGCAGGCCCCTGGGATGCTCTGGGCATGTCCTCTGGAGCCCCACAGAAGAGCAGCCAGATGGCCAGTGGAGCTGAGGAGACCCCAGGCTTCCTGGACATGCTCCTTCAAGACTTCCCAGCCCCACTGAACCCAGAGGACCCTCTGCCATGGAAGGCCCCGGGAATGATGCTCAGCCAGGAGGAGGTGGAGGGTGAGCTGGCTGAGTTGGCCATGGGCTTTCTGGGCAGCAGGTAAGCCTGTGCAACCCCAAAGGGGACAGGGAGCGAGGGCGCGGCGCCAGGGCCTACCAGGGATGTGGTGGCTGTTCCCCCACATGTCCAGCCCCACATGGGGATCTGCAGCCCCAGATCCCTATGGCAGCACCGTGTGGACTTCCTATGGCTGCTGTGGCAAAGCACCACACACTGGGCACTCAAAGCAGCCGAAGCTCATTCTTTCACAGGGCCGGAGGCCAGAGTCCAAGATCAAGGTGGTGGCTGTGCCATGCTCTCTCAAAGGCTGTAGGGAAGAGTCTGCTCCAGGCCTTTCTGTTAGTGCCTGGCCTTGACTTCCTGGAGGTCCTTGGCTTGTAGACTCATTCCTCCTAGCTGACCTTCTTGCATGCAGCATCTCCCTGTGTGCCTTCACACCTCCCCACTCCACCTGCTGTGTGTCTGTGGCTCCTCCTCTTGTAAGGACATGGGCATTTTGGACCAGGGGCTGCTCTCTTACAGTGTGACCTCATCTGTATTTCTTTTCGTGGAGAATGGGGTCTCGCTATATTGCCCAGGCTGGTCTCGAACTTCTGGGCTCCATGAATTCTCATGTTTTTGCCTCCCTAAATGCTGGGATTACAGGCATGAGAGTGCTGTGCCCAGCCAATGTGACCTCATATGGACATAACTAATTACATTTGCAAAGATTTTAACTCCAAATAAGATCATATTCTGAGCCACAAGGGCTGGGACTTCAACATACCTTTTTGGGGAGCAATTTAATGCATAACAGGTGATAAGCAGTAAGTCCTGTTTTCTGATGCATGTGATGGATGAGGAGGCAGAGGTGGGTAGATTAAGAGGCTGGTCTGAGGCCTTACAGTCAAGGAGTGGCAGGCCCACATGGCACCCCGGCCACCATGATCTGAGAGGTAGTTGGCGCTGTACCCCTTCCACAGGTGAGGAAGCCAAGGCACAGAGAGGTAGCACAACCAGCTTAGCAGATTTCGGGGAAGATAGAGAGTTATGTGTCCACCAGCAGACAGTGTAGCTGTCTCCTAGGCTGACCTCAGAGGTCCCTTCCTTGGAAGACCCTTGCCCTCCCCTTCCATTTATTCATTCATTCTGGAAGTATTTGTCCCAGGAAAGATAGTAAAGGACAAGGTCTCTTCTCGAACCCTCTCTGCTCAGATGGGGTCTTGGAGTCAGGCTGTCTGTCTGGCACAGGGGACAGCTCATGGAGGTGAGCAGGCTGGTGGGCCACATGCTGTTTCTGTGAACCTAGTCCCTTGCTGAGGGGATGTGCCCATGGTCCCCAATCCCAGCATCACCCAGATCACCTGAAATATCACCTGAAGCCATGACAGGCCCTCAGCTATAGCTCCCTCTGACAGAGCCTCTGTCCTCGGTGCTGCCTCAGTATCCCCCAAGTGTGCACTTCCTTTGCCCCTTGCAGCAAATCAACTCTGTTCCTGACACTGACCAAGGGCCTATTTTCCTTGACCCCAGGCCCCAGCAGTCAGTGACTTGTGCTCTCCCTGTGCAGCATGGGTGCAAATGTTGCTAAGTGTCAGCCACATGCAAGAGCCATGCCACCCAGCATTCCCCACAGCCGCCTAGAGCTCAGGAGGAAAGGCCCAGTGACCACGCTCCACGAGGTCGTGGCATGCGCAAAGGGTGTTATTGGCTTGTTTTGAGGAAATATTTTAGAGATGTGGCACAAAGTGAATCGGCCCCCAGTGGTGGAGCAGAGTGGGCCCAGCGGGGGTGCCGCGCATGGGAGGTGAGGGAAGGCCCCACGTTCTGCCTTCTTGAGAGGAGCAGGTGGCACTCTACAGGGAGCAGGGGAGTCCAGACCAGGGAGTTCTGCAGCCACTGGGTCTTCGTGGAGGTGGCATGGGGCCATCGCTGCCCTGAGGCAAAAAGCCAGGCCCGGGACAGAAGAGTTGATGCACCTTGGCCCAAGCGTGAGGTGACCAGGCAGAGCCAAGTGGTGCCAGCCCCAAACTGGGAATCAGGTGGAAAAGCCGTCCTGGGGAATGACAGAGCCCAGGGGTTTGCTGGGCCTGCTTGGGGCACAGGTGCTGAAGACGGACAGGCCACAGCACCGGGGTGACACATCAGCCTTCAGTTCCTGGGCAGGGGGAGAAGGGCGCGGAGCAGGGCCCCAGGGAAGGATCCAAGGTGGGAGGGCCTGGAGGGCTGAGGAGTGAGTAGGCAGTGCAGGTGACCTGCCCAGGAGGGCCCTGAACCAAAGTTGGGGTCAGTGCTGGGGACACAGGGGAGGGCAGTGGGTTTTGGTTTTGATGCGGGAGCAGCCGGACTTGTTGAGCAGCTGCTGTGTGAGCCACCTAGTGATGGGTGTGACCAGGAGGGGCGAAGAGCTCCTGAGCCTCCTCAGCCCCCGGGAACCCACCTTACATGGTGGACTAAAATGGAGTATTTGAAGGTGTTATTTGTTCCAGCAGTCATATTGGATTTATTTTTTAAGTTAGTTTTGTTCTTTTCTAGCACGTTCTTTCACACGCAGGTGTGGATGTGCATATGTGTAGTCAGCACTTGGGGTCTGAGTCTCACATGTTGTCTACACTAAGTCCGGCTGTCCACACACACGCACTCACATGTGCTCATACATAGTCACGAGTTCCACCTCCCAGCTCTGCTTCTTGTGTCCCAGCCTGAGGATGGGCTCTTGGGCATGAAGGACTTTGAGCATCTTGGTCCCTGAGCTCTTTCACAGATTGCAAAAGGCATCCTTCTGGAGGCTATCCAGGAGTCACAACACCCGGTCTGCAGGGAGCTGTTTATGCCTTGTCTCCCCTCTTGTTTGTAGCCTCCTGTCACATACTTGAGTCCCTGAGCAGTGCATACCATACACTAATGATTTGAGTGTGGTTTTCATCTCTGCCACTAGATTATAAACCCCTTGTAACAACCCCTGCCCCAAAGTCGGTGAGACAAGTGTTTCTCAGGCACCTGGGCCTTGCACACAACTTGGCTTGTCCCTGGAGCATCTTCTTGCCTTGTGCAGGAGCCTGCTCTGCAGGGACCAGAATCAGGGTGGATCTGCATGGTGCAGTGACTCAGGGCTGAGGGCCTCTAGGGCGTGTCCCAGGCCAGACCCTGGGATGAGGCAGGAGCTGTGTCCAGGAAGGGGACGATGGTGGCCCTTGGCCAGGCATTGTCTGGGTCCCCACAGCCGGAAGCTGCCTCCCTGCCCCCAGCAGCAGTGGCGGGTGGGCAGGAAGCTGAGGCCTGGCCTCACCGGGACCAAGGGGAACAGGCGTCCCGCCTCTCTGCTGTGCAAAAGGAAAACCCAGCAGTTGGCAGGAAACCCCCAAATGGCAGAGGAACTCATTTCTCATGTCTTGGCTGGTTGTTTTTCAAAGGCAGTTCCAGAGGCTTCTCCCATGAGTCACCCTTTCATTTTAAAAAATCAGGAATCCGCTGAGCATGGTGGCTTACGCCTGTAATCCCAGCTACTCGGGAGGCTGAGGCAGGAGAATCACTTTCTGAACCCGAGAGACAGAGGTTGTGGTGAGCCAAGATCACGCCATTGCACTCCAGCCTGGGCAACAAGAGCGAAACTCTGTCTCAAAAAAAAAAAATCAGGAATCCATCCCGGTTGATTCCTCAGACCATCAGTAGATGCCTGGGGTGCGCAGCCCCCATAAGACCTGCCGCCAGCCTGTGCCATTGGAAGGTCCTCGCCTTCCAGTGAAAGCCGGGAGTGTCAGCCCAGTGCAGAATTACCTTGTCACCCCAGGCATGCCCCCGGCCCCCACTCTCAGGGACAGGCACACAGGGGTGAATGTGTGTCATCCAGCTTCCAGGGCCCCCACTGGGTGGGAAGGCAGATTCCAGGGGTCAAAATGCATGCTAGAGGCCATAGGGCCACTGAGGGAGTGACCCCTTCTGCCCGGAAGAGCCAGGGATGGCTCAGAATTTTAGACACTTCTCCCCACAGCCCTCCTCAGCCACAGCTGGCTTCAGTGTCCCTACCTCCAAATGTCTTCCCCTGATCTGCCCCATGGCTGTCTTTTGCCCTGCCTACCTGCTGAAAGACGCTAACCCAAGGTTAACATTTCCTCCCGTCGGTTTGCTTTCAGCTTGCTGCGACCTCCCTTTCTACCCACTACACCTCCTCGACTGCTCAGCTCTGTTCTGTGACATTGAAAGCAGTGACCCAGTCTCACTTCTTAAAACGTTTCCTTCGTGGCACCCAGAAGGCCACCCTTGGGGTCATCCCCACTTTGCTAGCCATGCTCTGGCCCTGTTGGACTCAGCCCCCTATCCTCATTCATTCTGAAGCTCCATCTCCTGCCTAGACCATGTTCTTGCAGGCCCTCAGGCCTCTTGACCGCTGTGGAAACAGAGCCCATTGCCCATCCCCTGCCTGATCCTGTTCCATCCCCATCAGGGTAATTAACTGCACCACGAGCCTCCTAGTTGCTCAGAACAGAAACTTCAACACTGTCCCTGCCCCTCCATCTATACTGCCCGACTCTGTCCGCTCCTGTTTGTCTCCACGGCCCTGCCCAGCCCAGGTCTTAGACTCTCTCCTCTAGACAGTCATCCCCTCCCTGCCAGCCCACCCTCCACACCAGGGTCAGAGAGGCATAAAAGCCTCATCTGATCATGCCATGTCCCTCTTCAAACAGACCAAAGGCGGCCAGGCACGGTGGCTCATGCCATTATCCTAGGACTTTGGGAGGCTGAGATGGGAGGATCACTTGAGGGCAGGAGTTCAAGACCAGCCTGGACAACATAGCGAAACCCCACCTGTACAAAATTTTACAAATTAGCTGGACATGGTGATGTCTGTAGCCCTAACTACTCTGGAGTCTGAGGTGAGAGGATCTCTTGAGCCCAGGGGTTTGAGGCTGCAGCGAGCCATGATTGCACAACTGCACTCCAGCCTGGGAGACAGAGCAAGACCCTGTCTCTAAAAATAAATAAATAAAACCCAGACCAATGGCAGTGCTTCCATGTTAGCATAAAGCTTGGCCTGCCCTGTTCCTACAGCCCCTCACCCTGACAGCCCCTCACCCCGGCAGCCCCTATGGCCCCGTCCGCTCAGGGACCTCATGGACCATGCACAGCCACTTCCTTTGCTGACAGCCCCTCACCCTGGCAGCCCCTATGGCCCCGTCTGTTCAGGGACGTCATGGACCACGCACAGCCACTTGCTCTGCTGAGTGTGCCCGTTTGTCCCACAGCCCAGGATCAGTTTCCTGGAGCTGCTGTACAGATGACCACAGACCCAGCAGCTTAAACAACAGAAGTGTGCCTCGTGGTGCTGGAGGCTGTTGTCTGAGATCAGGATGTTGACAGAACTGGCTCCTTCTGGTGGTTTGTGGGCAACCCTTGGCATTACCTGGCTTGTAGGCTCATCCCCCAGGTCTCTCCCTCATGTTCCCATGGCATTCTCCCTGTATGTGTGTCTGTGTCCAAATTCCTCCCTCAACTCAGAGCGTCTCGTTCTGTCACCCAGGCTGGAGTGCAGTGGCACAATCTTGGCTCACTGCAACCTCCACCTCCTGGGTTCCAGCGATTCTTCTGCCTCAGCCTCCTGAGTAGCTGGAACTACAGGCACGCGCCACCACACCCAGCTAATTTTTGTATTTTTAGTAGAGATGAGGTTTTACCATATTGGCCAGGCTGGTCTCGAACTCCTGACCTCATGATCTACCCACCTTGGTCTCCCAAAGTACTGGGATTACAGACGAGAGCCACTGCACCCAGCCCAAATTGCCCTTTTTTATAGAGACATCAGTCATTGGAGTAGGGGCCCAGCCTGCTGCAGCATGACCTCAACTAATTCCATCTGTAATGACCCTGTTTCCAAATTAGCTCCATTCTGAGGTACTGGGGGTTAGGGCCTCTGTATGAATTTGGTGGGGGACATAGTTCAACCCAGAACACTCCCTACCCTCCAGGGTCCCCAACTGGCATGGGTGATTCCTCTGCCCTCCTGTGGCCAGGAGCTGTCATCAGCATGGATGTCAGGCAGTTTGCTTGACCATCAACAGCCCCCTCCCCGCCAGCCCCAGGCCCAAGTTTGGTCCAGCTCCCCACCAGATGGTTGCACGTCTGCCTCTGCCGTCGTGTGACCTTCCTGTCCCAGCTCCCCAAGGACGGGGGCTGCCCTGCTGGCCGTCCTGACCCCTCAGCATGTGGGCTGACAGTTGGGGAAGGGGTGCTAGGTGTAGTCTCCTGCTGGGTGCTGCCCCTCACTTCCCCCTCCTCATCCCTAGGAAGGCCCCGCCACCACTTGCCGCTGCTCTGACTCATGAAGCAGTTTCACAGCTTCTACAGACAGACCTTTCCGAATTCAGGAAGTTGCCCAGGGAGGAGGAAGAGGAGGAGGAGGAGGAGGAGGATGACGACGAGGAGGAAAAGGCCCCTGTGACCTGTGAGTTCTCTTTCTTCTGAGGCGGCCCCAGGGCTGCTTAGCAGGCAACAGACAAAGGGTGAGGACATTGTGGGGAGCCCATTGATTGGGGTCCCTAAGGGTGCTGGGACCCTTGCTCACAACAGCAGCAGAATCAAGGAGCAGAGAAGGCTTGGGGCCCCAGCGAGGTGGAGGGTGGTGGTCACAGCCCTCCATAGGACACGTGGTTCCCAGTCAACCCACGAGGCAGGGGTGGGTGGTGCAGACACCCTCCTGTGTCTTGTCTAACTGAAGTTCCAGAACAGCCCAGGAAATTAAAGATGCTTGTCCCATTTCACAGAGGATCTCACAGGCGATCTCTGGTCACGCAGCCAGGTTCAAGTGCTCTCAGTGTTGTAACTCGGTTAACATGCGCCCAGGCAGGCGAAGTCAGGGTCAGCCAGGTGGCATGCCAGCAGGTCTCGGGGGACAGCAGCATGGTCCCCTCAACACTCAGGCCCCCTGCCTCAGCTGCCCCAAGTCAGGATTCTGTTGGATGGAGAAGCTCTACGGTGTCCGTGAGCCCCATGGTTAGATGCTGGTGGAAACTTGTCTGTCAGCCTGCTCCTGGGACAGCCATAAGCACGGTGTGGCCAGGGGAACCCAGAAATGGAGAGGGCTGCAGAGCCATTTCACAGAGGATCTAATCATTAAAAAGCAGGGCTTTTATTTCATGTAACTTTCTTTCATTCTAGTAATTTCTTTTTATTATATTTCGCCAAAGTGTTGGTTGATGTTGGACCAGAAATACAGAGAGTGAGAATCGCAGGCTGCAGCAGGGGTGCCACAAGGGGGTAGCAACGCCCCACCCAGCTGAAAACTTGTCCCTGGACAGGCCAGCAGGCAGCAGAGTCGCAGTGGATTTTCCCTTCCTTGCCATTTCCTGTCTGCCATTTCCTTTCCATTCCTTTGCCATTTCCTTTCCTTTCCCTGTTGTTCTAAATTCTGCATTACTAGTGCATGCCTGCATCCAGGGAAAAGCAAGGAACAAGGTGGGAGGAGAGAGAGAAGGCGAATACCCGAGGCGGCCAGCATCAGTCGGTGCCGGCGCTCTCCTCCTTGCTGTCGTCGCCTGCCTCCGCCCTGGCTCCCTGCCCGCATTCCCTGGGAGCGCAGCCTTGCCTTAGCCTGGGAGACAGCTGTCCACAGTGACAGGCAGCCATTGTTCTCGGCCGAGCCAGCGGGCCTCCGGCCGGTGGCAGCTGCTCCTCCTCAGCTTTGCGGCCCCACCAAGGGGGCACCGCCCCCGCCCCCGCCCCGCCCCGCCCCGCCCCGCCCCGCCCCGCCTGACCGGCCTCTGTCTGTCCACGCGGGAGACAGCGCCACCTGCCGGTGAGAAGGAGTGTTGCCGCGCCGGCACCAGCCCAGTCCTACGCCCGGGGCTCCTACAGGCCTGGGAAGGAGGGAGTGCGCAGCCAGAAGGAAGTCTGGCCTGCCGCTGCTTCCCAGTCAGAGCGCCTCGCATGCAGCCCTGCCTAGCGGCCTTGATCATGCGCTCCCTGTCACGGAAGTAGAATGTAGTCAAGTTTTTGGACTCCAAGCCATTCTAACAAAATTGCGTCAGAGTGGGGATTGTATTATAAGAAAGAGCGGGAGCTCGCTCTTTCTCTCAGTTCCCCATGTCCTTGGCGTGTAGCCTGTGACACTCAGCTTCTGCCCTGTTTTCTATTACTTGGCTTGGAACTCCTGCCTTCGGCTGACTGGCCCTGACTCACCGTGCTTGCCACATGCACCTGGGCTGGCAGGAGTTCCAGGAGAGTTTGTGCATTGAAGTAGTATGAGTCCCTGAAGCCAGAGCCCCCCTGGTCTCCTTTGGGCCTGTTACTGGTTGATCTTTTCTTAGGAAGTCAGGCTTAGGTAGGATTTGGGTATTTTTCCTTTTCAAATGAATATTGTAGCTTGTATTATTTGTTGCTACATAACAAATTGCCCAAAATGTAGTGGCTTAAAACAGCAGACATTTATTCTCCCAGTTTCTGTGGGTCTGGAATCTGGGAGCAGCTTAGCTGGTTCTGGTCCAGGGTCTCTCACTGGGTCGTGGTCACACGGATGCCGGCTGGGCTGGAGGGCCTGCTTCCAAGGTGGTTCCAACACACAGCCATTGGCAGGAGGCCTTGGTCGCGTCCCAGGTAGACTCACCATGACGCTGCTTGAGCGTCCTCACAGCTCAGATTGAGTGATGAGAGGGAGGGAGGAAGAGAGAACACGCAAGGCGGGAGGTGCAGGGCCTCTTCGTTTCATAGCAGCTGAAGCACACGCAGTCACTGCCACTCTCTTCATCAGAAACAGCCAAGTCCTACACTCAGCAGTGAGAAGTGAGCTCCACCTCGTGAAAGGAGAAGTCAAAGAATCTGTGGACGTGCTTTAAAGCCACTGCCATACGAGATTAACACTTGTAATGAAAAATTGGGGAAGTGTTAAGAAAGTATACTTCAGGAAAAAGTTGTCCATGGAACTGCCACCTGCAGACCCACTCTGACTCCTTGATTGTGTGCTGTTCCTGCCTTTTTTTTCTGGCCCTGGTGGTTTTCATGGACTTGTGGTTAAACTGCATATGTAATTTTCCTCCTTTTTTCACTTAGTATCATGACATAAGCATTTTACATGCTTTTAAACTTTATAAAAATCCATTTTTTAGTTTTCTGTTTTAAGAGACCAGGTCTCCCTCTGTCATCCAGACTGGGATGCAGTGGTGTAATCAGGGATCGCTGTAACCTCGACCTCCTGGGCTCAAGGGATCCTCCTGCCCCAGCCTCCAGAATAGCTGGGATTACATATACCACCGCACGCATGCAGCTAATTTATTTATTTATTTATTATTTTATTTTATTTTATTTGGTTTGGTGGTGTTTGTTTGAGACAGAGTCTCGCTCTGTTGTCCAGGCTGGAGTGTAGTGGCGCAATCTTGGCTCACTGCAACCTCTGCCTCCTGGGTTCAAGTGATTCTACTTCAGCCTCCCAAGTAGCTGGGACCACAGGCACATGCCAACACACCCAGCTAATTTTTGTATTTTTAGTAGAGACGGGGTTTCTCTTTGTTGATCAGGCTGGTCTCGAATTCCGGACCTCAAGTGATCTGCCTGCCTTGACCTCCCAAAGTGCTGGGACTACAGGCATGAGCCACTGCGCCCCACCTGTTTGTTTTTAAGAGACAAGGTCTCTTTATGTTATCCAGGCTGGTCTTGCACTCCTGACCTCAAGCAGTCCTCCCACCTCAGCCTCTCAAAGTGCGGGGGTTACAGGCATGAGCTACTATGCCTGGGCTAGTTTTTCTTAATTAAACTTTTTGTTTTGAGATAATCATAGCTGCACATGGAGTTGTAAGAAATAATACAAAGAGATTCCATGTACACTTTACCCAGTTTCCCCCAGTGGTAACATTTTGCAAAACTATAATAAAATATCACCACCAGAATCCTAACATGGTCAAAATACAGAGCAGTTCCATCACCAGGATCCCTCCTGTCACACTTTTAAAGCCATCCTTATGCCTCCACCCCACAGACCCCATCCCTAACCACTGACAACTACTAATCTTCTTGGCTTCTACTATTTTATTTCAAGAACACATATAAATGGAAGCATATGATGTGTAACTTTGGGGGACTGGTTTAATTCTCTGGAGATTAGCCCAGGTTGTTTGATGCGTCAGGAGTTCATTCTTTGCCATTGTTGAGTGGTATTCGAAGGTATAGGTCGACCACGGTTTGTTTAACCATTTCCACACTGAAGGACATCTAGGCCGACTCCAGATTTTGGCTGTTCCAGATAAAGCTGCTATGAACATTTGTGTTCAAGCTTTTATGTGAACAGTCTTCATTGTTCTAGGATAAGTCCGCAGGAGTGCCACAGTGGGGTCATATGGATATTTCATTATGAAAACCATATTTAATAGCAGCTTAATTCTTCATCAAGAGACTCGCTCATTATTATTATTATTTTTTTTTTTAAACGGAGTCTTGCTCTGTTGCCCAGACTGGAGTGCAATGACATGATCTCGGCTTACTACAACCTCTGCCACCCAGGTTCAAGCGATTCTCCTACCTCAGCCTCCTGAGTAGCTGAGATTATAGGCGACCACCACCATGCCCGGCTAATTTGTGTATTTTTAGTATAGATGGGGTTTCACCATGTTGGCTAGGCTGGTCTCGAACTCCTGACCTCAGGTGATCTGCCCGCCTCAGCCTCCCAAAGTGCTGGGATTGCAGGTGTGAGCCACCACGCCCGGCTGAGACTAGATATATAGTATTTCTAATTAATGGGCAATTATAAGTGATTCTGTACTTTGCCTTTAAATTATTTTTGTGTTTCTGATAATTTCGTTTTTGTTTTTTTTTGTTTTGTTTTGTTTTGTTTTGAGATGGAGTCTCGCTTTGTCGCCCAGGCTGGAGTGCAGTGGCGCAATCTCGGCTCACCACAAGCTCCACCTCCGGGGTTCACGCCATTCTCCTGCCTCAGCCTCTCGAGTAGCTGGGACTACAGGTGCCCGCCACCACGCCCGGCTAATTTTTTGTATTTTTAGTAGAGACAGGGTTTCACCGTGTTAGCCAGGATGGTCTCGATCTCCTGACCTCGTGATCCGCCCGCCTGCCTTGGCCTCCCAAAGTGCAGGGATTACAGGCATGAGCCACCGTACCCGGCCTCTGATGATTTCTTTAGGGTGGGTTCCCATGAGTAGAGTTGCTCCATGGTGGGATGGGAGACTTCAAGGGACAATCTACCGAACTAGACGTTTCTAATTCTGATAACAGGCTGCCATGTGCACATTATTGAGTTGATGTGCTCACCATGCCCTGGGAGGTGATGGGGGCTGTGCGGGCCCAGGTGGGAGCTGTCAGGGAGCCAGCGAGGCCTCAGCTGGTTTGGTTGGCACTTCCCTGACAATCCCTCCATTGTGCCCATCAGTGCTGGATGCCCAAAGCCTGGCACGGAGTTTCTTTAACCGGCTCTGGGAGGTTGCCGGCCGGTGGCAGAAGCAGGTCCCATTGGCTGCCCGGGCCTCACAGCGGCAGTGGCTGGTCTCCATCCACGCCATCCGGAACACTCGCCGCAAGATGGAGGACCGGCATGTGTCCCTCCCTTCCTTCAACCAGCTCTTCGGCTTGTCTGTGAGTGCTCCTGTCCAGACCCTGGGGAGAGCTTCGGAGGACTGGGACAAGGGTGGGGGCTCCCCAGGTACCGAGAAGAGCTGTCCACCAAGGCCGAGACAGGAGAGACACCTGTCAGCCCCTGAGCTTGCCCAGCAAGAGACTAAGAAGGACAACAGTGTGAGTCTGTTATGAGGGAGGCTTGGGTGCCATGTTCCCCTGACTCCAGCACCAGGAGTCACCTGGGGCAGCCCTTCATTTTATGCTTGTAGCAACTCAGAACAGATGGTGAAACCGAGGCTCCCGCGAGCTGTCCTTTTCCAAACCTCCCAGCTCATACACACATAAGCTGGGCAAAGGCCATACTGATTCTCCCAGACTCTACCCCATCAGTGCCTGGTGCCACACCCCCCTGGGAGCAGCCTGGGTCCTGCGGGTCTGTGACTCCCACCGCATTCCCACCAGGACCCTGTGGACCGTGCCTACTTTGCTGTGTTTGATGGTCACGGAGGCGTGGATGCTGCGAGGTACGCTGCTGTCCACGTGCACACCAACGCTGCCCGCCAGCCAGAGCTGCCCACAGACCCTGCAGGAGCCCTCAGGGAAGCCTTCCGGCGTACTGACCAGATGTTTCTCAGGAAAGCCAAGCGAGAGGTGAGGACTGGCAGCTGGGCCTCGGGTGCAGTTTGGAGGCCAGTGAGAGTCCTGGCCTCTGCAGCGGGCAAAATGCAAAAGGGGCTAGTGGTGCCAGAAGGTCCTCACTAAACACTGCCGGTGGTCCTGCCGTTTCTTCTTACAGTATGAGGCTAAAGGGGCTTGGTTCTCACTTGAACGGAAGCAGCACAAAGCCTGCCCCAATCCAGCATGCTGGGCCTCCAGGCCACATAGACCTGCCTGGTGTAGAGGGTCTGCTGGCCTCAGGGAAGACAGCCTGTGGTCAAGTGTTCCTGGGATTTTGTTTTAATGAGATATGGCAAGGTGACAGACACAGACTGGTACCTTAGCAAAGAGTTTACTACTCACAGTTCCCGAGAGGAGGGGCCACGCCTCATAGGGCCGTGCATGGGAAGCACTGAGGTAGTCGGGACGCAGAGGGAAGAGAGGGAAGCTGGGTCGGAGCCTTCTCTGCATCCTCCCCAGGTGTTGGCTGTCTCAAGGAATCAGCTGGCCCAGGAAGGGGCAGCCCCTCCAGGACCAGCAAGGCCCCAAGATGTCAAAGCATCGTAAAAGGGGGAATATGTAAAACGTGTTTAATCTACTGCCTGCCTCCCCTTTCTCCTCTAGGCAGGGTCTCAGCAGACTACCGATGTCCTCTGGGAACACTCCTTCCTCGGGAGTTACAGCCACGTGTAGGGATGAGGCATTTGTTTCTGAAAGAAGAAAGAACAGGCCGGGCGCGGTGGCTCAAGCCTGTAATCCCAGCACTTTGGGAGGCCGAGACGGGCGGATCATGAGGTCAGGAGATCGAGACCATCTTGGCTAACACAGTGAAACCCCGTCTCTACTAAAAAAAAATACAAAAAACTAGCCGGGCGAGGTGGCGGGCGCCTGTAGTCCCAGCTACTCGGGAGGCTGAGGCAGGAGAATGGCGCAAACCCGGGAGGCGGAGCTTGCAGTGAGCTGAGATCCGGCCACTGCACTCCAGCCTGGGCGACAGAGCGAGACTCCGCCTCAAAAAAAAAAAAAAAAAAAAANCCTGTAGTCCCAGCTACTCGGGAGGCTGAGGCAGGAGAATGGCGCAAACCCGGGAGGCGGAGCTTGCAGTGAGCTGAGATCCGGCCACTGCACTCCAGCCTGGGCGACAGAGCGAGACTCCGCCTCAAAAAAAAAAAAAAAAAGAAGAAAGAACACAAATGCATCAGGCCCCTCCTCTGTGAACTTACACACTCTGAACCTCACCAGCAGAATTTCACTAGGTCCTCCTTGTAGCCCTGTGAGGTGAATACTAACATTGTACCCATTGTAGACATCGGGAAACTGAGGCTCAGATTGCCCTAATGAGAAGACACCAGGGGAAAGGTGCACTTTTGTCACACGCGCTGAGCACAGACCTTCGTGGAAATTAGCAGAGCCGGGCTTTGCATCTCAATAGAAACCCGTGCAGTCTCTGCAGCTGCAAGGACCCCACTGAAAAGCAGTCAGGCCTCCACTCCTGGCCCCTCACCTCACTCCACCCCCCAGGAAGTGACAAAGGCCTCTGAGCTCAAGGCTGCCTCTCAGAGTAGAAAAGGGATTCTCTGAAGCAGGTATAACCGCTTTATTGAGGCTGAGCACAGTGGCTCATGCCTGTAATCCCAGCACTTTGGGAGGCAGAGGCTGGTGGATCACTTCAGGTTAGGAGTTTGAGACCAGCCTGACCAATGTGGTGAAACCTCATCTCTACTAAAAATACAAAAATCGGGTGTTGGCTCACACCTGTAATACCAGAACTTTGGGAAACTGAGGTCGGTGGATCACTTGAGGTCAGGAGTTTGAGACCAGCCTGGCGAAAATGGTGAAACTCTGCCGCTACTAAAAATAATTTTAAAAATTAGCCAGGTGTGGTGGCACGTGCCAGTAGTCCCAGCTACTCGGGAGGCTGAGGCATGAGAATCACTTGAGCCCAGGAGATGGAGGTTGCAGTGAGCCAAGACTGTGCCACTGCACTCCAGCCTAGGCGACAGAGCGAGACTTTGTCTCTAAATAAATAAATAGCCGGGCACAGTGACTCACGCCTGTAATCCTAGCACTTTGGGAGGCCAAGGCAGGCAGATTGCCTGAACTCAGGAGTTCAAGACCAGCCCGGCAAATGTGCAAAACCCCATCTCTACTAAAAACACAAAAAATTAGCCAGGCGTCGGTGTGTATGCCTGTAATCTCAGCTAGTCGGGAGGCTGAGGCAGGAGATTCACTTGAACCTGGGAGGCGAAAGTTGCAGTGAGCCAAGATTGCGCCATTGCACTCCAGCCTGGTTGACAGAGTGAGACTCTGTCTCAGAAAAATAAATAAACATCTTTATTGAGATACAATTTAAGTGGTGCATATTTAAAGTCCACAATTTGGCAAGTTTTGGCTTATACACATGTACACCTGTGGATTCCTCACCACAGTAACGGGCGTATTTATCACCCCCGGAAGCTTCATCCTGCCCCGTGTCATCCTCTGCCCTTCCCTGTGCACTCCCCAGACAGCCCCTCATCTCCTTTCTGACACTGCAGACAGTTTGCATTTTCCAGAGGTGGATGTGAATGGGGAGCTGCAGGATGCGCTCTCCTGTCCCTCAGTGTGAAGTTCAGTACGAGCCATTGCGTGGCTCAGCGGTTCTGCCCATTTCTGGCTAAGGTTCAGCCTGTACCGCATGTGCCTGCAGTGTAGACCCGTCCCCACCTCCTGTCAACTCTCATGGGCCCTTTCTCCCTGCAGCGGCTGCAGAGCGGCACCACAGGTGTGTGTGCGCTCATTGCAGGAGTGACCCTGCACGTCGCCTGGCTCGGGGACTCCCAGGTCATTTTGGTACAGCAGGGACAGGTGGTGAAGCTGATGGAGCCACACAGACCAGAACGGCAGGTAAGGGGATCCCTCTGCCCAGGCCCAGGATATTCCCAGCCACCATCATGCTGGACCCACAGGGGAACCCCAGCCTGGGAACCTCAGGAAGTACTAATCCTGGCACCTTTCAAGAGGGAGGGCTCCCCACCTGACTTGAGTCCCAAGGGGTCCCACGTGAGCCCTTCCTGAGAGCTCTGTGGGTCACAGCTATATGGAGCCCAGAGCTCCAGGGGAGAGCAGAGCCGTCTGCACTGACAGGCATCCCAGTGCAGTCAGCACAGCCCAGTGCAGACCAGAACCTGTCCAACACACGGACAAGGAGGCCACAGGCTGTGGATGAGGGGGCCTCGGGGAAGTGACGCTGCCCCGGGACTGGAGGGAACCTGGCTTGGGGCTGTACTGAGTAGAGGCTACCCTGGCACTCAGGTCATTACCTGGACATGAAGATGACAGTCCCACTCAGACCTCTTCTCACAAGACTGTCTCGTCCATGTGTCTCCTGAGGTCAGATTGCGAGCATTTAGATACCATGGAATGACTGTTTATCCCTCAAACCCCACTTTTCCCACATGCTGCTCTCCACTAGTTATGTTGAATTAACCATGCACATGGTGGATAATTCTACCTCAGCACATAGGAGCACTCATCCTTTCTTGGGGCTGTGGACATTGCATGCATCATGCAGTCCCTTGTGGGTGAGCATGAAGATCTTTTCAGTCTTTTGGTGTTGAAAACAATGCATCTGTACCTACTTTGTGCAGCATTAATTGCTCAAGAGTCAAGTGTATCTGTATCTGTAGGACACATCCCCAGAAGTGGGATGGCTGGGTTGGAACTGATGCATGTACAGTCTGGGTAGATTTGTCAAACTGCCCACCTCAGGCCATGCCAGCCTGGGCTGGCACTACATGCCCAAGAAGGTCCATTTCCCCACAGTCCCACCAGCCTGCAGGATTCTTCCTGTCAGGTAAGAAGGCTGTCTTGGGGCAATTGTTAAGTTTGCTTTTCTGTTACAGAGTGAGTTTGAGCATCTTTTCAAAAGCTGAAGATCATTTACACAGCCTTTCCTGCAAACACTGTTTTTTCCTTTGCCTGTTTTTCTTACCAGTTTATAGGTTCCTTGTATATGTTAAGGAGGTTGGTTCGTTATCTGTGATTTGCAGATATTTTTCCATGCATCTTTTCTCTTTTATTTTTGTGTATGGGCTTTTGCTACATGGAAGTTTTGTTTTTCTGTAGTTGAGTTGAGTAGTCTTTGTTTTTGTGGCTTCTGGGTTTGGAAAGCACGGCAGAGATCACCAGGACTCGATGATTGTAACAGTCGGGGCAGCCGCGTTCCTTGGCCTTTCACCGCGGCTTATGGTCTGGGCTGGGCCCCTGTACGTCCTCTCCCCATTGTACGGAGGAGAAAACTGAGGCTCAGTCACTTGCCCAGAGCACACTGCCAAAGTCACAGATAGTCTCTGCCACTCCTCTGCCTCCGCCGTCGGGGAATTTGGCACCTGCTGCCTAGTGGGCTCTCCTTCCCAGGACGTGCAGTCAGATAAAATGTGGCCAAGTCAGGATTTGTGCTGGGCCCACTCGCACCTGCTGCTTGCACACCTGCAGGCTCAGCATTCAGCACCCCCTTAAAGCCCAGTGGGGACTTTGTTCAAACACTGCCTGAGCCCTGCAGTATGGCGCCATGGCAGAGCATGGACAGACGGCCTTGCCTGGTCCCAGCTCCACCACTTCCAAGTCCATCACACGGGGGTCCCTGGAGGTTTGGGCTAAGGATTGTGTGGGCTAGTGCATGTGGAGTGCAGAGATCAGAGCCTGCACAAGAGAAGCACACGCAAGGGTCTGTGTTCTTGGCTGCAGCCTACTTGGGCCAAGGAGTTCAGATCCAGTGCCCTGCCACCATGCTCTGTAGGCTTGGCCCCTCCTGCTGTGATGCTGATCACAGCCCTCCACAGCATCCAGGCCTATAGAATTAATCACAGATCCAGGCCAAGGTTCTGCCACAAAAACAAGCATCATGTCGGTTACAAGGGCAAGAAACTGGCCTCAACCTGGTGAGCTTCAACGGGGGTCCAGCAGCAGCCCAGAGCAGCTTCGAGGAGTACATGGGGAGTTCATGGTGCTCTGCCTTGTTCTGCAGCTGTCTGAACAGTCTCCTGCCTCTGCACTCAGTTCAGCCTCCAAGCACTGAGTACCCACTCTGCACAGGATACTTTGTAGAGGCAGTGAGATAACACAGGACCCACTTCCTGCCTCTGAGTCTAATGGGGGAGCAGGAGGAGGGCAACGACCTGGGTAGGATGTAGCAGAGATGAATGGAATGGAGTCGCATCTCAGGCAGATGCAACTCCTGCAGGCCAGGGGAGAGGCCAGGAGGAAACGGCAGGTTATGCTAGAATCGGGGCCAGGTGTGGTGGTGCGCCTCAAGTGATCCTCCCACCTCTCAAGCCTTAGGAGACAGGAGGATGGCTTGAGCCCTAGAGGTCGAGGCTGCAGTGAGCTATGTTCATGACACTGCACTCCAGCCTTGGCAACAGAGCGAGACCCTGTCTCCAAAAACAAACAAACAAACAAACAACCAAAATCAGTGAGTAGGAGACTCATGGGGAAGTCCGGGAGAAGACCCCTTAGCTGGGAATGTGTTAGTCCTGGACCAGGCTGAGCCTGGCTAGTGTGTAATGGAAGCAGGAGCCACTGGAGGGGAGGAGGACCCAGGTGCAGGGCCAGGGTTAGAAGGGTGAGCCCGGGGAACCTGCGCAGCCAGGGTTGGCGCAACCTGTCCAGCACAGGAGATGGGGCATGGTGGGAGAGGGGATCACAGGCTTCAGGTAGGAAGGTTCTCAGCTGAGAAAGCCTGCATGGCCCCCTGCTGGGGAGAGCCCACCTCCAGAGGGCATGGGGAGCAGATTGCAGTTCATCCTCCATCACCCGCCCACGTGCCTGCCTCTAGGACATTGAGGGGCTGGAGTGGGCTGGGGTGTGTGGGAGACAGAAGCAGAGAAAGGCTCCTGATTCTCCCTGGAGCCTCCCACACTCACAGCCCCTCCCCAGGGAATGCCTCTGAGGCAAGGGGAGGAGGCGCTGCTTCCTGTGCAGCTCCTTGCTGTCTGCAGGCGTCTTCACGCGTGTGTGGGCACATATATGTGTGAACATTCGTGCGTACTGTGTGTTCGTCCACCTGCCTCTCCCCACGCCCTTTCTCCTCCCCTCTTCTTCGCTCTCTCCTGCTCTTCCCTCCTTCCTGGTCCTCCTTGCCTTTCCCTTGCCCTGCTCAGACCCCAGAGGTGGCAGATCTTAGACCCAGAGAGAGCCCTGAGGTCCCTGTTTCTGCCTCCTTCATGGCTTGATTCCCCAGCTCAGCTGGGACAGGAGCACCCAGCCCATCAGGCTGGTCCAGTTGCCACACAGGCTCATGGCTGCGGCGTCCAGGAAGGCCAGGACTCCTGCAAACCCACATCATTCCCACCACGATGCCCTCTGCAGGGGAGCCACACGAGGAGGCCTCCTCGGTGCAGGCGTCTGGAGAGGGTTCCCTCCCCCAGGCCTCCCGCAGTGCATGTCCATCTGCTCTGGGGAGGGGATTGGCTGATACCCCAATCTGTCTAGGGGACACCATCACCTGGGGCATCAGAGTTCTCATGCCCAGCTGGTGCTGTGCTTGGGGACTAGAAGGGCTGGTGCTGCATGGGGTCAGGAGGTTTACCTGATAAGGGAAACTGGTAAAGGATGCCCTCTTTCCCCAGTAGACTTGGGAGGTACCTCACTCCCAGGGTGCCTCCGTCACTCTGTCAGGGATGCTGCTGTGCAGGCTTCAGGCAGCAGGCTGTCATCAGGGCAGCCTCTCCCTCGGGCAGAGGCTGATAGGACCAAAGAGGTTTCTAGAGGACTTGTGGCTGGACCAAGCCTCTGTCCTGTCCCTGGAGGAACCCAGGCCTGGAGTATTGTGGTCCCCAGGTGAGTGGAGACTGTGCCTGGGCTGAGCTTGGGTAGAGGAGGATAAGAACTAGGTGGGGCACAGTGGCTCACACCTGAATCCCAACACTTTGTGAAGCCGAGGAGGGCAGATCTTGAGGTCAGGAGTTGGAGACCAGTCTGGCCAACTTGGCAAAACCCCATCTCTAATAAAAACACAAAAAAATTAGCCAGGCATGGTGGTGGGCCCTTGTAGTCCCAGCTACTTGGAAGGCTGAGGCAAGAGAATCACTTGAACCCAGGAGGCAGAGGTTGCAGCGAGCCAAGATCGTACCACTGCACTCCAGCCTGGGCGACAGAGCGAGACTCTGTCTCAAAAAAAAAAAAAAGAACTGGGTGGGCACAGGCTGCCGTCAGGGCCTGGCTCAGGCTTCCCTGCTGTGTGACCACTCATGTCACATGTTCTGTCTTGGCCCAGCAGCTTTCAGGGCAGGGACAGTGTCCCCGAGCTAGAGGCAGGGAAGCAGAGGGATCTGCTGTCTGTGTCAGGCTCGCAAGCCTGGTGAGTGCCTCCCTGACCCAGAATACTGCACAGGGGCGCAGGCACCGCTAGGTGGCCTCAGGTGGTCCGTTCATTTTACCATTTGTGCAACTAAAGGACTGTGGGTTGTGTATAATTTCTCACTGTTTTTAATGACCCTAGTTTGGGTGCATCTCTGAGCCTCCTGGCTTTGTTCAAGTGCTGCGGCTTTGAATGCCATCTTAGAAGCAGCTCTGCCTCTGCTCAGGTAGCAGCAGGGAGCTCCACACCCCATCCCCCGGCCCTGGCCCCCGACTCTGGCTGTGTTTCTGCAGGATGAGAAGGCACGCATTGAAGCATTGGGTGGCTTTGTGTCTCACATGGACTGCTGGAGAGTCAACGGGACCCTGGCCGTCTCCAGAGCCATTGGTGAGAGCCA
This sequence comes from Theropithecus gelada, assembly GCF_003255815.1. NCBI lineage: Eukaryota > Metazoa > Chordata > Mammalia > Primates > Cercopithecidae > Theropithecus > Theropithecus gelada. The sequence goes on along the minus strand of NC_037678.1, from coordinate 33,827,160 downwards.
AAGAGGCCGACCCAAGTGAGAGAAGGTCTCTCAGAAGCCCAGGCCTCTGGAGTGTGGCCCGCAGCTCACCAGGGGTTCAGGGAGGCAGTGCGGTGGGCCGAGGGGATTTGTCATGCACTGGGGTGATATCCTCCTAGTGTGAAGGGAACAGGGCAGATTCAGAGACTGCAGCATGAGTAATTGAGTGTAAGTTACACTGTATGTTATTATCTCACCTAAAACAGCTCCTACAAATCTCGTAGAAACCTGTGCCTCGCTACCCTGTGGGCTGGAAGTAAAGCTTCCAATATTCCAGAAATGAGGTTTATCCTCCTCCCGCATTCATGCTGACGATCCTTTTTTCTCTTTTGGGAAAAATGTGGGTTTGCCGGCCAGGGTGGCTCATGCCTGTAATTCCAGCACTTTGGGAGGCCGAAGTGGGTGGATTACCTGAGGTCAGGAGTTCGAAACTAGCCTGTCTAATATGATGAAACCCCATCTGTACTAAAAAATACATACATACAAAAAATTAGCCAGGCGTGGTAGTGAGCCCCTGTAATCCCAGCTACTCGGGAGGCTGAGGCAGGAGAATCGCTTGAACCCAGGAGGTGGAGGTTGCAGTGAGCTGAGATCACGCCACTGCACTCCAGCCTGGGTAACAAGGAAAACTCCGTCTCAAAAAACAATAATAATAAAAATTTTAAAAAGTAATGGATCTGGCTGGGCATGGTAGCTCACACCTGTAATCCCAGCACTTTGGGAGGCCAAGGCAGGCAGATCACCTGAGGTCTGAAGTTCGAGGCCAGCCTGGCCAACATGGTGAAACCCCTTCTCTACAAAAAATACAAAATTAGCTGGGTGTGGTGGCACGCGCCTGTAATCCCAGTTACTTGGGAGGCTGAAGCAGGAAAAGCACTTGAACCTGGAGGCAGAGGTTACAGTGAGCCAAGATCGTGCCACTGTACTCCAGCCTGGGCAACAGAGCCAGACTATGTCTCAAAAGAAAAAAAAAAACTAGCCAGGCGTAGTGGCTCATGCCGGTAATCCCAGCACTTTAGGGAGCCGAGACAGGCAGACCACCTGACGTCAGGAGTTCGAGACCAGCCTGACCGACATGGTGAAACCCCATCTCTACTAAAAATACAAAAAAAAAATGAGCCAGGCATGGTGGTGCATGCCTGTAATCGCAGCTACTCGGGAGACTGAGGCAGGAGAATCACTTGAACCCAGGAGGCAGAGGTTGCAGTGAGCCAAGATTGTGCCACTGCACTCCAGCCTGGGTGACAAGAGCGAAACTCCATCTCAAAAAAAAAAAAAAAAAGGCCAGGCGCGGTGGCTCAAGCCTGTAATCCCAGCACTTTGGGAGGCCAAGACGGGTGGATCACGAGGTCAGGAGATTGAGACCATCCTGGCTAACATGGTGAAACCCCGTCTCTACTAAAAAATACAAAAAACTAGCCGGGCGAGGTGGCGGGCGCCTGTAGTCCCAGCTACTCAGGAGGCTGAGGCAGGAGAATGGCGTGAACCCGGGAGGCGGAGCTTGCAGTGAGCTGAGATCCAGCCACTGCACTCCAGCCTGGGCGACAGAGCGAGACTCCCTCTCGAAAAAAAAAAAAAAAAAGTAGTGGGTCCAGTCTGCATCTCATTGTCTCAGCATGCAGTCACTGCCAGCTCTCAGGCTGTGCGCCCCGTGACCACACCTGCTCCTTCCTGGTACTTAAAAAATCTCTCCCTCCCCAGCTGATTGCCAGGGATTTGGCACCTATCCCTCTGACCCCTCTGAAACATTCTGTCCTTTTTGGCAGATGTGGCACCTTCTTGACAGCCCCTCTTCAGGCTGTGTCTTTCCTTGTGTCTCTGGACACTCCAGGAAGCGAGGCCAGGATGGGGCAGCTAGGGAAGAGAAAGGGGGAGCTCACAGGCCAAGGTCAGGGGGTTCCATTCCCAGGCAAGCAGGAAGCACTGGGCAGTTTGCATAAAGGAGCGATAGACCCCGTGAGAGCAGGTTAGTCTCTGTCCCCGCAGGACGTGAGGTCTGGGCCTGGGTGGGTGGGGAGGAAGCTGCGGACACTGTGGTCCTCTGACCCGGGCTCTTCTCTGCCTGTCCAGGGGATGTCTTCCAGAAGCCCTACGTGTCTGGGGAGGCCGATGCAGCTTCCCGGGCGCTGACAGGCTCCGAGGACTACCTGCTGCTCGCCTGCGATGGCTTCTTTGATGTCGTACCCCACCAGGAAGTTGTTGGCCTCGTCCAGAGCCACCTGATGAGGCAGCAGGGCAGCGGGCTCCATGTTGCTGAGGAGCTGGTGTCTGCGGCCCGGGAGCGGGGGTCCCACGACAACATCACGGTCATGGTGGTCTTCCTCAGGGACCCCCAAGAGCTGCTGGAGGGTGGGAACCAGGGAGCAGGGGACCCCCAGGCAGGTGGGAGGAGCCAGGACTTGCCCTCCAGCCTTCCAGAACCTGAGACCCAGGCTCCACCAAGAAGCTAGGTGGTCCAGGCCCCTGCCCTCCCCTTCCTCCCGCCCTGTCCTTCTCTCCCTCAGAGGCCTCAGGACCCAACAGGTGGCAGGCAGTGGACAGGGCGCCCGCCCCACAGTGCTTTCCCCAGCACTCCAGAGCCACTCGGGATGCCCCCCACAGCCCGTCCTGGTGACTGTGGAACTGCACTGGGTGGCGGGCAGATGGTGGAAGGCAGCCTAGGAGACCACACCAAAGAGAAGATGGACCGGCTCTTACTCCCAGCTCCCATGGGGCCCGGGGTGGGACCAGAGGTCATAGGTGCCCAACGGCAGCCAAACCAAAGACACTGGTGTGCGTGGAGCAGCATGGTCATGCATGTGGGACCCTGGGGCGGTCCCAGGAGCCAAACTCTTGAAGCACCCCGTGGGTCAGGCCCAGCAGCGGGGTGGCCAGCCCCAGTTTCCCATTGCTCCTCTCTGCGGCCGGGGCCGGGTGGGTTCATATTTACAGATATGCCCAGCCAGTCCTGGTCGGCCACACCAGTGTCCCAAAGAGGAGAGCGCAGCAGGGCCAGGGTCTGTTCTGTAGCAGCCACCCCCCTGCCCCTGCTCCACGGCAGCCGTGATGTGCTTGGGCCCACCAGGGCCTTCCGGGCTGCTCTCTTCCCTGAGCTCAGAACCGGCGATGCACATGTGTCTTTTGTTGGTGTGTTTGTTTGTTTGTTTGTTTTTCCAGGGAGGTCTAATTCAGAAGCAGTATTCAAGGTTTTCTCTTTATCAGTGCCAAGATGACCTGTTGTGTCATATAATTTAAGCAGAGTTTAGCATTTATTTTATTCTTTAGAAAACTTAATTATTTACCTTTTTAAAGCTATTTTTCAAGGAACGTTTTTTTGCAGTATTATTGAATTTATTTTCTAAATCAGGATTGAAACAGGAATTTTTCCAGGTGGTGTTAATAAGCCATTCAAGTGCCTTACACAGCTTTGAAGAAACTAGGACTGCAGTGGGCTCGGATAGGCCCACTGAGGTTTTTAGAAAAGCAGGATTTGTTTTGTTAGGGAGGCATGATTTTGGTGAGATATTTCTGGAAGAGTTTTCCGCCTCTTTGTGATGCTGAGCACCCCCAAGGTTCCCCCCAACCCCAGGTGACTGGCAGGAGCTGACTGCCGTGTGGTGGTGCCTGGGCCCGACAGCGGGGCTCTGGGCATCCCAGGTGACTTTGGCCCATCTGCCTGCATTCCCACCCCCTCGGGCCTGGCTGGATCCCGGGCAGAGGGACCTTGCTGCTGTGTGACTGGAACATTCCCAAATGTCTTGTGAATTTGTAATCAAATTGGTCTCATTGGGAAAGACGCTTAATTAAGAGACTCAGGCAAGCACAGAGGCAGCCCGTGTGTCTCTGGCTTAGTCTGGAGGCAGCGGGGGTGCTGCTGGGAGTCCATGGCACAGGCCACAGCCCCTCACCTTGCCACGGTGGCTGGTAGCACGCCTATCTTGCTCTGCCCCATGCCCTGAGCAGGCATGAGAGCTCCATGTCCCCTAGCGCACCCTGAGACGGGGCTCACAAGCAACGGTCCTGGGTGCCTCAGGGAGCTCACTGAGGGTGTGCGAAGTTGAAAGTGGCAAGGCTGTCAGGTAGAGGGAAGAGGTCAGGTGGCTAGGGGAGGACTCAGAGGCCTCCTGCAGGGCCAAGCACTGCAGAAAGGGCTGAGCTGGAGGTTGGCAGGGCTGCTCCAGGCAGGTCAGAGCAGGGCAGGGGGAGGAGAGGAGAAAGGGAGGAAGCTGGGCTGTGTGGTCTCCATAGAGGCATTCAGAGTCTACCTGCAGACAGCGGGAGCCCCAGGAAGGTCTGCACAACTGTACCCCAAGCGCCTCGGCCTCCTCTCAGCTTGCTGAGGAGGCACACTAGAGCCGCCTTCCTGATGGGAGCACTCTGTCCCATAAGGAGCAGGGAGCCAGGCTTGCTGGGGCCCCACCTGCACACCCAGCCTTACCCTGCATTCTCATAGCACAGATGAGGTTGAGACCGTGCAGTTGATGCATTGCTTAAGGTCTCTTACAAAAAAAAACACCTTAAACATAGTCACTGTCATTCAGACATTCAGAGAATGGTTGGCCACCAACAATGACCAAATATTGCTTGGCTTAACTTGAAGGCCTGCTGTCTCCTTCTGGGGGTCAGCATCCAGAGTCCTGGTGCCCTCTCAGCACAGGCCCAGTCAGACACAGGGACGCAGCTCCACCCTCACCACCAGCCCACCCTGCCTGTGGGCATAACCTTGACGAAGGGAGAGAATGATTGGCATCTGCTTTTCTCTTTTCTTTGCTAATAATTATGTTCCTGGGTGCCAAGAGTAGAGTTTCACCCTGTGGAGGTTCGGCTCATATCACCTGGTGGTCTGATTCATACCTTAGCCTGAGGCTCCACCAGAAGATCTTGCAGCCTCAGTGTATGGGAAACCCTTTCCCCAGGCTTGTCCCAGTGCCACCGCTCCCCACCCCTGAGCCAGGACCCCAGAGGATGGCCATGCCCCATGCCTGGCAGAGGTCTGGTGCCAGCACTGGGAGCTGCTCTGTCCTTGCTTTGGGGCCGAGGGAGCCCTCATCCACCCCAGCACAGCAGCTGGGCACAGAGGAGCGCTCTTCCATCTTGACCAGGACTGCACCGAGAAGCACCAGGTGTCTTCAGCCTCCAGCCTCCTGGGCGACCTTCTCTTCCAGCCACAGTCCCATGAGGGCCCCTAGCCAGGGACACTTGTCTGTAAATTGTAATCCTTTCTCCAGCCCGGCTCTCCACTTGCTCCTTGTGTGAGCTGAGCAGGCAGTGCACCTCTGAGTGTCCCTTTTGTAAGGCCCCGGGGTTGCACTGAGTCTGCAGAGGCCGCGACCTCCTGGAACGCTGTGGGTGCAGGTGAGCCAGCATGTCCTAGGGAGATATTGCCAGCACACAGGGCCCTCCCGCCGCCAGCACCAGCGAGGTGGAGTGGTTCAGTGTTATTAGTGTCTATTATTAAAATTAAGTGGGCTGAAAAAGAATGGAGCTCCAGATACCAGCACTGTATATGAAATACAAAAGCTGGGGAGGTGGGGCCTGCCTTACAGGTGTGGCTGACTCTGAGCCCAGGCCTGCAGGGGTGGGGGCGGTCCCTCAGAATCCCAGAGGCAGCCCCAACCTCAGAACCCAGGATAGGAAATGGGTGTGTTTAGTGGGGAAAGGGACAGGGTGTGGGTGGCAGGGCCAGCATGCAGCCCCCTCCCTCTCCCCTCCTCTCCCGTGGTGAGCCCAGCATGGGCACCGGGCCACCTCAGCCGTGTTCCCGGGGCTGGGAGGACAGCTCTGGCCCTTCCTAGGCCTAGCCTCACCCCAAGCTAAATGTAACCCAGTTGGACTCTGTTAAAGGAAGCAGTGTTTTGGGTTCGATTCTGCCTCTGTAGCTCAAAGGGGGCGGCCCCCAGAGTCCTGTGCGTTCTGCCAAAAGCTATGCCAAGTCCATAGCTTTGCCAAATGCACGGAGCTCTGCCATTCCAGTGTGGTGCAGGCCTTGCCAAGGGTTTATCTGCATGCGTCTCGGTGGGCTTGTCCTGCATGGGAGTTGTGTTCCTGTGCAAGGGGGAGCCTTGCTCCAGGACAGGATGACTGTCTTCCCTGTTCTTAGGGACAAGTCCCAAGATGCCAGAAAGGCAGTCTCCCAAGGGCCCACCATGCAGAAGTGTCAATAAACCACGAGTTCTGAACTCTGTCGCCCGAGTCCTGCCTTCTTCCTGACTTCTGAGCATCTTGTCCCCTTTGATGTCCAGGATGTGTTTGGAAGCTGCTTTAATATTGGGGACCATCTGCAAGTCTTGTGAAGCAAGCAGACAAATTCTGGAGAGAGCCCTGGTGGCCTGCACCCCCCTGGTCTGGCCGGCAGCCTTATTTTCCTCCCTGAGGGGCTCTGAGCCCATCCCACCATCAGCAGGAAGGTGACAAACAGGAAAGGGATTAAGCCCCTGGACATCACATTGGGGAGCCACAGGAGCATTGAGGACCCTCATTTTATCCAGGAGCCTGATGTGCCCTAGGTGGTTCCATCCTGTGGATGGAGACCCTCTGACATGACGCTCTTGAGACCCACCATTGATACCCTCCTGGCACCTCCTGAGGCCAGGTGCAGTGGTGCACACCTGTAATCCCAGCACTTTGGGAGGCTGAGGTAGGAGGATCTCTTGAGCTCAGGAATTTGAGACCAGCCTGGGCTACATAGGCAGTCCCCCATCTCTACAAATAATCAAAAAATTCTCTTGATTGAGAAAGGAACCAAATATCAAAAGGCAGTGAAGGGCGACTCTGAGAAGGGCGACTTTCCAAGGCTTGGACCCCTTAGAAGCTTTGCAGCCTAGGGGCACTTGACCCCTGTGTGATAAGCCGAATCCTCTTTGTCTTAGGGGTGACTTGGTGGCTGGCTCATGGGCACAAGCCTGTAGTCTCAGCTACTTAGGAGACTGAGGCAGGAGGATTGCTTAAGTTTGAGGAGCTTGAGGCTGCAGTGAGCTAGGATTGCACCACTGCACTCCATCCTGGGTGACAGAGCGAGACCCTGTCTCAAAGAACAAAGCACTGAGCCTTTCTTCTGCCCGACCCCGCTCCCGCCACGCCACTCCCCAATCCTCGAAGCCTGCGTGGCACTTGTCCCACATGGGAGCTTGGCTGCTGCCCAGAAGCAAGTCCACTGCAGGTTCACTGCTGGTGCTTCCCAAGGGTCAGGATTACAGGGGGTTCTTTTTTCCTCCCTGCTTTAGGTTTTCTTCTAAATCCTAATTTTTTTTTTTTTTTTTTTTTTTTTTTTTTTTTTTTTTTTTTGAGACGGAGTCTCCCTCTGTCGTCCAGGCTGGAGTGCAGTGGCCAGATCTCAGCTCACTGCAAGCTCCGCCTCCCGGGTTCACGCCATTCTCCTGCCTCAGCCTCCCGAGTAGTTGGGACTACAGGCGCCTGCCACCTCGCCCAGCTAGATTTTTGTATTTTTTTTTTAGTAGAGACGGGGTTTCACCATGTTAGCCAGGATGGTCTCGATCTCCTGACCTCGTGATCCGCCCGTCTCGGCCTCCCAAAGTGCTGGGATTACAGGCTTGAGCCACCGCGCCCGGCCTAAATCCTTATTTTTTTAGTACAGTAAACATGCTTTAAAAATGCTTTTATGTAATCTGTCATGGGAATTTTAAGGAAAAAAATAAAATAAAAATGCCTTAACAAAAGACCTGGAGAGAGCCACCAGCAGTTGGGGTGGGCAGTGCTAAGCCCTGAGGTCCTGGTAGAGAACAGGAATGGCCTTGGTGGCTGCACTAGGTGGAGGAGTGAGCCTGAGGAGGTGGGGGGCAGTGCTTCAGTGGTGGGCAAGCCTCACTGTTCCTGGTGAAAGGGACTGGCCCCTGATGGCTGCTTGGACAGATACCGGGAACCCACCTCAGGACCACCACATCTGATGGAGTTTAGGGAACCCCCAACAAGGCCTGCCCACCTGCCTCCCTTTGCTCTAGACCTGTGGCCCCCAACCACAACCTCCAGTCCAGACCTCTGTGGCCTCACCCACCCAAGGGCGGCCGGCAGCAGAGTGCAGGGCCTTGGCCCGAGCACTGCTGCTGGTCGCTTAGCAGACTGCAGCACTGGTTCTCCCTGAACCCACAGGATGGCACGCCCGGGCCCAGTCCCATGTGACTGCAGCTCCTAGCACATGTGGAACTGCTCTTGGAGACGACTTCAGAGCCTTCTCAGTGCCCTCAGTGGGTCAGTATTGAAACAGCCAGTCGTGGGACTCTGTCGTCCAGTCCTTCAGCGCATGTTGGCCAAGTGTTTGCCACGCTGCTGCAGGTGCTGGGACAAGGGATGACGAAGCAGCCCTCGAGCCAGCCACCATGTCACCACCTAAGACAGAGGATTCGGCTTATCACACAGGGGTCAAGTGCCCCAGGCCGCGAAGCTGCTAAGGGGTCCAAGGTTTGGAAAGTCACCCTTCTCAGAGTCCCCAGTTCTTCACTGCCTTTTGATCTTTGGTTCCTTTCTCAATCAAGAGAAAGCAAGGCAGCAGGGGCCGGGAGACTCGCCCTTGTGCTCCTGGCTGAGCTCAGGCTTCAAGGGCACACAGAAAACATCAAAAATGCCTCCCCACAGACACTGCCCAGCCACAGCCCAAAGTGCTGCCCTGAACTTCTCCCTAAAATGTGGGGGAGGCCCTCGTGCTTGTGGGCACGTGGGAGCAGCTGGCCCAGAGCTGCCTGAACCCAGTGCCTTCCCCACTCCCGCTTTGCCTGCAGGCCTCCTCTCTCCTGTCTGTAGCCTTATCTGTGCATTTTCTCCTAGTCCTTCCCAAGCCACCTGGGAGAGCTGTCAGTCCCCTCCCCCTGCTCCCCGCAGTGCCTGCTGTCCAGGGCTGCAGCCTCCAACTCTCCAGGACCAGCGCCAGAAAGGCAGCTTTTTTTTTTTTTTTTTTTTTTTTTTGAGAGGAGTCTCGCTCTGTTGCCAGCCTGGAGTGCAGTGGCGCGATCTTGGCTCACTACAACCTCCGCCTCCCAGGTTCAAGCAATTTCCCTGCTTCAGCCTCCTGAGTCGCTGGGACTACGGGTTTGTACCACCACGCCCAGCTAATTTTTGTATAGAGATGGGGTTTCACCATGTTGGCCAGGATGGTCTTGATTTCTTGACCTTGTGATCCACCTGCCTCGGCCTCCCAAAGTGCTGGGATTATAGGCGTGAACCACCACGCCAGGCCAAAAGAAAGCTTTATGTGTCCATTGTGTCACAGAGAGGGCATCTTTAGGGAAGCAGGGGAACTAGCCCCAGATGCAAGAGCTGGGACCAGGCCCTGGGCCCCCCACCGCACCTATTCAATCATCCATGTCCTCCTCTCCCCACCCCTGTTCCTCTGAAACTCCCAGCAGGATCTCCTTCCTAAATACCTGCTGTCTTGACTGTTCCCTAGTGAACCGGCTTATGTGTCTGAAACTCGTCTTCACAGCCAGATGGTGGCTGGGTGCTCTCCCTCTGCCCCTCACTTTCACAGAGCTTGGATCCCGGAGAGCACCCTCTCTCAGGACCGCTGGGTGGAGGTGAGGGAGGCCCAAGGGACGGAGGGTGCACAGGCAGGCAGAGGGGCTGGAGCTGCCTGGCACCTACAGGGGGTTCACCCTTCACCCATGGGAGCAGGCCACAGTGTGGCAGGTGGGGGTGGGGCTGGAGGTGAAAGGGGTGTGAGCCAACCCCTCAGTCAGGAGGGGGAAAAACCTGGAGCTAAGTCCAGCACAGACAGCTAAGGCCATGGAGTCTGCCTGGGGGAAGGGGTGGGGAGCCGGGACGTTGGGACTGGGCCTCAAACCCACCAAGTTGGGGCTTCAGCTGGTGGAAGGGAGCCCAAAACCAAGGTCTCCCAGGCAAGAGGTGATGTGAGGCTGAGCCGGGGAAACAGGCAAGAATCCTGGCTGGGAGGGCTGATGCCCGGCCTGCCCCAGAGTTCCCTCAGAAGGTCCCAGGATCCCAGCTGCCTTCTGGTCCTGCAGATCCCTTCTGTTCTCACCTGGCTGGTCTTGGGTGGAGCCAGGCTCTGAACCAGTTGAGGACAGGACCTCAGCTGGTGTGCTCCATACGCAAAACTGTCTTGAATCTGCTTCCTGGGACTTGGACTTCGGCGTTCTGGACATCTGGACCTCCCACAGCCAAGCAGTGGGCACAAGCCCTTAAGAGCCAGTCCTGAGGATTTGTCCTACCCCCACAGAGGGTCCTGGCCAGGTGTGTTAGCTCCAGGAGCAGCGCAGGGGGCCATGGTGGCACCAGAGCCCCATCAGGTAGGCCTCTCCTTGGACCACTGTCCTAGGCAGTCACTCTGGCCATAGTCAGGGGACCTCTTCCTCAGTCACTGCCCAGCCCCAGGAGGCTCAAAAGGCCCGCCTCTGGGATCCACTTCCTCCCTCTTCCCAGACCTTATCTACAAAAGGAATGCCAGCTCACTTCTACTCAGATTTTTTTATTTTTTTTTAAGAGATAGGGTCTCTGTCACCAGGCTGGAATGCAAGTGGTGTGAACACGGCTCCCTGTACCTTCAACGTCCTGGGCTCAGGTGATCCTCCCACCTCAGCCTCCCAAACAGCTGGGACAATAGGTGTGCACCACCACGCCCAGCTAAGTTTTTCTTTCTCTTTTTTCTTCAGAGATGAGGTCTTGCTATGTTGCCCAGACTGGCCTAGTCAGGTTCTTTTTTATTATGATGATGATTTGAAACAGAGTCTCACTCTGTAGCCCAGGCTGGAGTGCAGTAGTGCCATCTCGGTTCACTGCAACCTCTGCCTCCCGGGTTCAAGTGATTCTTCTGCCTCAGCCACCAGAGTAGCTGGGATTATAGGCACATGCCACCATGCCCAGCTAATTTTTGTATTTTTAGTAGAGATGGGGTTTCACCATGTTGGCCAGACTAGTCTCGAATTCCTGACCTCAAGTAATCCTCCCGCCTCAGCATCCCACAGTGCTGGAATTATGGGCGTGAGCCACTGTACCCATCCATTGTCAGCTTTTGGATGGGTCCACACTCACTTTTATGAAAGCCACATGCACTCCAGCACAATGTGGCATTCCTTCAAACTATTATATAAACAATTACCATTACATGCGTATTTCCAGGTAAAATGTTAAATGGATATAGAAACTTTAAAGGATATAAAGAGTGATTAAAATGTATTCTGTATTTCTTAAATTATAAAAGTAACAACATGACAAAACTTGGAAAACAGAGAAAAAGAAAAACAAGATTTAGTTTCAAGCATGGAACAGAATAATTGAGATGTTTTAAAATGCAGTTTAAGGCCAGGCACGATGACTTACACCTGTAATCCCAGCACTTTGGAAGGCTGAGGTAGGCAGATCATTTGAGGTCAGGAGTTCAAGACCAGCCTGGCCAACATGCTGAAACCTGTCTCTACTAAAAATACAAAAATTAACCAGGCATGGTGGTGGGTGCCTGTAGTCCCAGCTACTCAGGAGGCTGAGGCATGAGAATAGCTTGAACCCAGGAGGAGGAGGCTGAGATCTCAGTGAGCTGAGATTGTGCCATTGCACTCCAGCCTGGGGGACAAAGCAAGACCCCGTCAAAAAAAAAAAAAAAAAAAAATGCAGTTAAAAAATAAAACCTCTTGCAATAAAAGGCACCCTTTTTTGTCCAGGAATAACACAGAGAAGTTACTAGTTACTGAAGATGAAAAAGCACTAAGTGTAAGAGCTATAAATTTTGGAGTCAGAACTACATGTACTTTTTTGTTGTTGTTGTTTTGTTTTTTGAGACTGAGTCTTGCTCTGTCACCTAGGCTGGAGTGCAGTGGCGCGATCTTGGCTCACTGCAACATCTGCCTCCTGGGTTCAAGCAGTTCTCCTGCCTCAGCCTCCTGAGTAGCTGGGATTACAGGCGCCCACCACACCCAGCTAATTTTTGTATTTTTAGCAGAGACAGGGTTTCATCATGTTGGCCAGGCTGGTCTTGAGCTCCTGACCTTGTGAGCCACCTGCCTCGGCCTCCCAAAGTGCTGAGATTACAGGCATCAGCCACTGCGCCCAGCCACATGTACGTATTTTATTGACAAAAACAGGCTAGAATTTGGTGCATTTAGCATCCTCCCTGGACAATAATTCTCCTCTGTTGACATCATGTCCAGGAGGGTTTGGCCCCCACCAGGAAACATTGCCCTGCTCCACAGGGCTTCGGGCTGACCAGCGGTGACACAGGCAGGCCGCGGAGCCCTCACCTGCTATCTCAATGCCTGATCCCAACAATGCAGCAGACTTTTCCAAACAGCTTGTCATGGTCTGTTTTCTTTCAGTAAGTGAAAGATTTTCACACTAAGGAAAGTTTGTAGGCAGACATTTAGAAGAAAATAGTGAAAGTTTCTTATACCATATGTGACTATAAGGACACAGATATCCAGCCCTGACAATCCTGTATGAACAGTTCATCAGGTGCTGTTTTATTTCAGTAAACGAAAGACAAAAATCTTCTTCTTTTTTTTTTTTTTTTTTTAATTGAGACAGAGTCTCGCTCTATCACCCAGGCTGGAATGCAGTGGTGCGGTCTCAGCTCACTGCAACCTCTGCCTCCCAGGTTCAAGCGATTCTCTCGCCTCAGCCTCCCAAGTAGCTGGGACTACAGGTGTGGACCACCATGCCTGGCTAATATTTTGTACTTTAGTAGAGACGGGTTTTCACCATGTTGCTTAAGCTGGTCTCAAACTCCTGAGCTCAGGCAATCTGCCCACCTTGGCCTCCCAAAGTGCTGGGATTACAGGCGTGAGCCACCACGCCTGGCTTTCTTCCATTTTTAAAACACGAAGTCTTTGACATCAACACCTTGGGAACTGATGTTACAGATCAGCTCCAAAGCCTAACAGTGAAACAGACCCACCAGCCGACATGAATACAACTTTGACCATAATAAGATCCTTTTAGACTTCGCCCTCGGCTGCCCCCACCACTCGCTCTGTAACCAGTATCCTAACTGTTAGAATCATCCTCATAGATTTACCACTGTGTGTATACCCCTACACACTGCTCTGTAGTTTTGCTTGTCTTTTAACTTTCTGAAAACGACATTTTACTATCTGCTTTCTTATACTTCATGTTTGTGTCACTTAGCATATGTTTCTTGAATTCATCCATGCTGTGTGGGTTTCTGGCTCTTTGCAGAAACAGAGCTGCCATAAACATTCTTGTCAGGTCTCCTGGTTTCCATGCACAGGAGTTTCTCTAGGGTATACACCAAAAAGTGAAAATGCTAGGCAAAGTAGGCTATACGATTTATAAATTAAAATTAAATTAATCACATTAAAATTAAATTAATTAAATGTTACATTTTTATTCTAATTTTTCCTTTTTTTGTTGTTTTTTTGTTTGTTTGTTTTTTCAAGATGGAGTCTCACTCTGTCTCCCAGGCTGAAGTGCAATGGCATGTTCTCAGTTCACTGCAACCTCTGCCTCCTGGATTCAAGAGACTCTTTTGCCTCAGCCTCCCAAGTAGCTGGGATTACAGGAGCCTGCCACCATGCCCCACTAATTTTTGTGTTTTTAGTAGAGATGGCATTTTACCATGTTGGCCAGACTGGTCTCAAACTCCTGACCTCAAGTGATCCATCTTCCTCAGCCTCCCAAAGTGCTGGGATTATAGGCATGAGCCACTGCACCTGGTCTTTTGTTTGTTTGTTTCTTTGTTTGTTTGTTTTACAAGTGGGATCTCACTCTCTTGCCCAGGTTGGAGTCCAATTGGCTCACTGGAGCCTCGACCTCCTAGGTTCAATCTATCCTCCCACCTAAACCGCCCAAGTAACTGGGACTACAGGTGCATACCGCTATGCATGGCTAATTTTTTTTACTTTTTTGTCAAGATGAGGTTTCACTGTGTTGCCCAGGCTAGTCTTGAACTCCTGGCCTCAAGTGATCCACCTGCCTCAGCCTCCCAAAGTGTTGGGATTACAGGCATGAGAACCACTGCACCTGGCCTAAACATTTTTGTTTAATTTATTTTTTTTGAGACAAAGTCTTATTCTGTCACCTAGGCTGGAGTGCAGTGGCACGATCTCAGCTCACTGCAACCTCCACCTCCTGGGTTCAAGCAATTCTCCTGCCTCAGCCTCCTGAGTAGCTGGGATGACAAGGCGCCCGCCACCACGCCCCAGTAATTTTTTGTATTTTTAGTAGAGACAGGGTTTCACTATGTTGGTCAGGCTGGTCTTGAACTCCTGACCTCGTGATTTGCCCGCCTCGGCCTCCCAGAGTGCTGGGATTACAGGCGTGAGCCACCGCGACTGGCCACCGGGCCAATTTTAACAATTTTAAATTTAAATGTTTAGGTCTGGGCGCGGTGGCTTATATATATATTTAAGCTCACTGGGTGCGGTGGCTCACATCTGTAATCCTAGCACTTTGGGAGGCCAAGGAAGGCAGATTGCCTGAGCTCAGGATTTCGAAACCAGCCTGGGCAACATGGTGAAACCCCATCTCTACTAAAATACAAAAAATTAGCCAGGTGTGGTGATGTGCACCTGTAGTCCCAGCTACACAGGAGGCTAAGGCAGGAGAGTTGCTTGAACCCAGGAGGCAGAGGTTGCAGTGAGCTGAGATGGCACCACTGCACTCCAGCCTGGGCGACAGAGCAAGTCTGTCTCAAAAAAAAAAAAAAAAAAGAAAAAAAAAAAAAAACAACTTCCCGATAAAATATCAGGGATTTCTGGACAGCAACAGCAGCATTGCATTAAACCAGGTGCAGGCCCCATAGGACCACACAGGTGTGTAGCCACAAGGCCAGTCTGCACTGAGTCCTGAGTCTTCTTTCCCACTTGTCTAGGTCGTGCGTCGGCTTGTACCCAATGTCAGTGCTCACAGCATTTCTGTGGTTTCTCATCCTCACCACCACTTGGGACCATCCAACTTTTAAATTTTTGTCAATGTAATGAATGTAAAATAGCATCGTGTTGTGGTTTCAATAGGTACTTCCTTGGTTACCCAAGAGGGTGAGCAGTTGGTGAGTGTGTTGGCTGTGGGTGGCTTCTTTTTCTTTTTAAGTAATGATGAGTTCTTATTTGTTACTCAGGCTGGCCTCAAACTCCTGAGCTCAAGCAATCCTCTCACCTTGGACTCCAAAGTGCTGGAATTACAGGCGTGAGCCACCATACCCAGCTGACCTTTTTTTTTTTTTTTTGTCTTGAGACAGAGTCTTGCTCTGTCGCCCAGGCTGGAGTGCAGTGGCGAGATCTTGGCTCACTGCAACCTCCGCCTCCTGAGTTCAAGTGATTCTCCTGCCTTGGCCTCCCAAGTAGCTGGGACTATAGGTGCCCACCACCTCGCCTGGCTAGTTTTTGTATTTTTAATAGAGATGGGTTTTCACCATGTAGGCTGGTCTTGAACTCCTGATCTCAAGTGACCTTCCTGTCTTGGCCTCCCAAAGTGCTGGGATTACAGGCGTGAGCCACCATGCCTGGCCCTGACTTTTATTTTTTAAGATCAGAGGACAGAGTTGTCTCTAGGTCTGTTCCTGCCCCTAAAAAACCACGTGGGTATGGATGGGTCACCCTCCTCCTGGGGCCTCATTTTTCTCATCTGAACAATAGAGATACGCCGTTTTCTTTCTTTCTCTCTGTCTCTCTCTCTCTCTCTCTCTCTCTCTCATTTTCTCTCTTTCTTCATCTTTTTTTGAGTCTCAAACTTAATCTTAAATTTGTCTGTCACCCAGGCTGGAGTGCGGTGGCTCGACCATGGTTTACTGTGGCCTCGTGATCCTGGGCTTAGGTGATCCTCCCACCTCAACCTCCCAGGTAGGTGAGACTACAGGCACACACCATCACACCCAGCTAATTTTTTTTTGTTTTTTTTTTTTTAAATAGAGACGGGGTTTTGCCATGTTGCCCAGGCTGGTCTCGAATTCCTGGTGAAATCGCTTTACAAATTTATGACTGAGATAGTGAGATAGATCTAACTTAACCAACTCCATCTTGCTTCTAACCTCCAAGCTGTCCTTGATCATTCTGGCTGAACTAACTTTGGGAGAAACTTAGTTTATAGTTTATAATTTAAACAAAGATGGTAAAGACAGTAACAGCCCTTTCCCAAAGCAGACCTCCTTCTTGCCTGGTGACTAGATTACCTTTGTAGGACTCACATTAGCCACAGATTAGAAATTATGGTTTAGGAGTCATGCAGCTGGAGGTTACAAGATTCTAACCCCTCCCTAAACTGCTCCTAAAATCAGTGCTTGAGATATTTTGCAGACCGTGCACTTGATGAATCAGCTAGTACCACCCAGATCAATAAACTGGCTCATCTGATCTTGTGGCCCCTACCCAGGAACTGACTCAGCGCAAGAAGACAGCTTCAGCTCCCTATGATTTCATCTCTGACCAGTCAGCAGTCCGGGCTCACTGGCTTCCCCCCACCCACCAAGTTATCCTTAAAAACTCTGCTCCCGGAATGCTCAGGGAGACTGATTTGAGTTATAATAAAACTCTGGTCTCCCGCACAGCCAGCCCTGCATGAATTACCCTTTCTCTATTGCAATTCCCCTGTCTTGATGAGTCGGCTCTGTCTAGGCAGTGGGCAAGGTTAACCCCTTGGACGGTAACCCAAGGCGATCCTCCTGCCTTGGCCTTGTTTTTTTATTTCTTTATGTACCTGTCTACCATTGGATTATAATCCCTTCAGGTCAGGGCCCATATTCTCATCATCTTCGGTATCCTTAGCACAGGGCCGGGTCCCAGAGTAGATGTCCACATGACTCTGTTGTGTCTATTGAATGAAGGATGTAATTCACTAAGTTGATCTGTCAGCATCAACAAAAGCAGGATGGGGAGGAAGCTCCCATGTGCAAGGCAGGGCAGGCAGAGGGGCAGAAGGGAAAAACCTGGCTCAAGGCTCGGCTCTGCCAACTTCGGCAACCTTGGGCAAGGGACCTTCCCCTCATCTGCAGGTGGGGATGCTGACATCGAATAGATGCAGACATGGTGGCTGTTCTTTCCACTTGTCAATGAAAAGAGTTGAACTCTGCAAAATATTTGAAAAGATTTATTCTGAGCCAAATATGAGTGACCTTGGCCCACGACACAGCCCTCAGGAGGTTTTGAGAACATGTGCCCAAGGTGGTTGGAGCGCAGCTTGGTTTTATACATTTTAGAGAGGCATGAGGCATCAATCAAATACATTTAAGAAATACATTGGTTTGGTCCAGAAAGGTGGGACAACTCAAAGATGCGGGGGGGGGGGGCACTTCCGAGCAATAGGTGAATTAAAAAAATTTCTGATTGATAATTGGTTGAGTTTGTCTAAAAACCTGGGATTCATAGAAAGGGAATGTTCAGGCCGAGCGTGGTGGTTCACGCCTGAAATCCCAGCACTTTGGCAGGCCAAGGCGGAAAGATCACGAAGTCAGGAGATTGAGACCATCCTGGCTAACACGGTGAAACCCTGTCTCTACTAAAAATAAAAAAATTAGCCAGGCGTGGTGGTGGGCACCTGTAGTCCCAGCTACTCAGGAGGCTGAGGCAGGAGAATGGCGTGAACCTGGGAGGTGGAGCTTGCAGTGAGCTGAGACTGCGTCACTGCACTCCAGCCTGGGTGACAGAGCGAGACCCCGTCTCAAAAGAAAAAAAAAAAAAAAAGGGAATGTTCGGGTTAAGATAAAGATTGTGGAGACCAAAGTTCTTTTGAAGTCTTATAGTGGCTGCCCTTAGAGACAATAGATGACAAATGTTTCCTATTCAGATCTTAATCTCTCTCTCTCTTTTTTTTTTTTTTTTTTTTTTTTTGAGACGAAGTTTTTCTCTTTTCCCCCGGGCTGGAGTGCAATGGCACAATCTCAGCTCACTGCAACCTCTGCCTCTCCAGTTCAAGCGATTCTCCTGCCTCAGCCTCCCGAGTATCTGGGATTACAGGTGCGTACCACCATGCCTGGCTAATTTTTTTGTATTTTAAATAGAGACGGGGTTTCACCATGTTGGCCAGGCTGATCTCGAACTCCTGACCTCAGGTGATCCGCGTGCCTCAGCCTCCCAAAGTGCTAGGATTACAGGTGTGAGCCACCAGGCCTGGCCTCAGATCTTAGTTCTTAGTTAATCTCTTTTTTTTTTTTTTTTTTTTTTTTTG
>NC_037678.1:33796353-33808703 GCF_003255815.1 Theropithecus gelada | reverse complement strand
GATCTCAGCTCACTGCAAGCTCCGCCTCCCGGGTTTACGCCATTCTCCTGCCTCAGCCTCCCGAGTAGCTGGGACTACAGGCGCCCGCCACCTCGCCCGGCTAGTTTTTTGTATTTTTTAGTAGAGACGGGGTTTCACCGTGTTAGCCAGGATGGTCTCGATCTCCTGACCTCGTGATCCGCCCGTCTCGGCCTCCCAAAGTGCTGGGATTACAGGCTTGAGCCACCGCGCCCTGCCTACTTAGTTAATCTCTTTAGGATTGGGAGGTTCTGGAAGAAAAAGATCTAGGTATATTAATAGAGATCTTTTTTTTTTTTGGAGACGGAATTTTGCTCTTGTTGCCTAGGCTGGAGTGCAGTGGTGTGATCTCAGCTCACTGCAACTTCCACCTCCTGGGTTCAAGTGATTCTTCTGCCTCAGCCTCCTGAGTAGCTGGGATTATAGGCATGTGCCACCATGCCTGACTAATTTTTGTATTTTTAGTAGAGATGGGGTTTTACCACATTGGTCAGGCAGGTCTGGAACTCCCGACCTCAGGTGATCCACTTGCCTTGGCTTCGCAAAGTGCTGGGATTACAGGTGTAAGCCACCACACCGGACCAAGATTCTTTACAGATGCAAATTTTCTACCTCAAAGAACAGCTTTGCAGGGTCATTTCAAAATATGGCAAAGATACATGTTTTGGGGTAAAATATTTTTATTTGCTTCCTTGTCTTATAATCCTATGCCAGAGTCAGGCTGGAAATAAGTCATGATACACAGGGTTAAATAAAACCCCTCTGATGAGAATTTGTGGTTTGTAGGGCTTGACTCCCCAGACCCCTTAGATAGGAGGTTGGGCAAGATAAAAAAAATCAGGGTTTAGTCCTCACACTCAACCTCTGAAGTTCTCAGGTGCATTGCACAGGCCCAACCTTGAGGGTCACACCTCTCTGAGCCCCAGGTCTTTTCTTTGTCAACAAGGCAGGGTGACCCCCAGCAACTCCCTACCAATGGGCCACAGAGCTGCCAGGTAGAAGGGTCACAGGAAGAAAAGGTAAATCCCATCAAGCTAGAGCTCTGGCTGAGATGGTCCACATATTTTTCCCCACTGTTTTTCTTTTCTTTTCTTTTTTTTTTTAACTAAGATACAGTTTACAGGACATTGTATTTCAGGGTTGAGCATCTGAGACCTGTGTGTGATAAGCTCAGGGACACGAACATGACAAATGATTAGAAATTGCCATGTTCCTTCCCCTTCTCCCTAACTCACCAATGCCCTAACATAGGCATTGTTGAGATACTTCATACTTCAGCTGTGCTGCTGAGTGACCCTCGTAAAGCAAGAGCCAGGGGTTGCCAGCCCCAGTGACCTTTGGTGGGTGAGGACCACATCTCCAGCTGCCTCCTGGACAATGTCCCTTGAAAATCACATGGATAAGGCCAGGTGTGGTGGCTCATCGCCTATAATCTCAGCACTTTGGGAGGCCAAGGCAGGAGGATCACTTGAGCCCAGGAGGCTGAGGCTGCAGTAGACTGTGATTACAAGACCGTGACTCAAAACAAAACAAAGAACATGTATTTGAGGGCCGGCTGCAGAGGCTCATGCCTATAATCCCAGGTGGTGATTATGTAATCACAGGTGGATCACCTGAGGTTAGGAGTTTGAGACCAGCCTGGCCAACATGGTGAAACCTCGTCTCTACCAAAAAATACAAAAATTAGCTGGGCGTGGTGGTGTATGCCACCCAGTCCTAGCCGCTGGGGAGGCTGAGGTGGGAGAAATACTTGAACTTGGGAGGCGGAGGTTGCAGTGAGCCAAAATCGTACCACTGCATTTCAGCCTGGGCGACAGAGCGAGGCCCTGTCTCAAAATAAATAAATAAATAAATAAATAAAGTGATATTTGTGCTTTTTTTTTTTAAAGACAGGATCTTTCTCTGTTTCCCAGGCTTGAGTGCAGTGACCCACTCATAGCTCAGTGCAGCCTCCAAATCCTAGGCACAAGCAATGGGGGCATTCTTGGGTGCACAAGGAAGAACTCTGGCTGGCTCTTGGAGGTGGCATGGAAAGGGTGGCTGAGCACGTTCATGCTGTGCTTTATGTGCCTTGCATTACTGAATTTGTAAAAATGAGCATGAAATGTTTTTGTAGTTAAAAAAAATCATAAAGTAGAAAGAAAAGAAACCTTTTCGGAAACCAGACGGAGACAGTGAGCTGAGGAAGAGGCTGAGGGCTACTTGCCACAGACAGGCCAGGTGAGCAGCAGGCAGGGCAGAATAGATGGGGACAGAGTGGAGGGCTGGGTTGCTAAGTATTTAAGACACTCGTCGCCTGGCGTGGTCCCTCAAACCTGTAATCCCAGCACTTTGGAAGGCCGAGGAGGGCGGATCACCTAAGGTCAGGAGCTGAAGACCAGCCTGGCCAACATGGCAAAACCCTGTCTCTACTAAAAAATGCAAAAATTAGCCCAGCATGGTGGTGGCCACCTGTAGTCCCAGCTACTAGGGAGGCTGAGGCAGGGAGATTGCTTGAACCCAGGAGGTGGAGGTTGCAGTGAGCCGAGATCACGCCACTGCACTTTAGGCTGGGTGAGAGAGGGAGCCACTGTCTCAAAAAAAAAAAAAAAAAAAAAACCCTCTTCCTCCACGTTTGTCTCCTCTCTTCCTCCCCCATCCATTTCCTTGGAGATGGCAACGTGGCTGGAAGCCGAGGAGGCAGCTGGTGTGGATAAAAAATCAAGCAAATATATTGAGGATAATGGGAGCCAGGTTTCTCACTGCTGGAGATGAGAATTACTAATATGGAAAGAGGGAAGGCTGAAAAGAGCCCTGAGGCATTGGAGATGTCAGTGTGGACTCTTCACACATGAGTATATATAGATGTGGGAGCCAGCCTGAAGGGGCTCTCATTGGCCAAGTCTAGGACAATTGGAGCATCCAAATAAAAATGACCAGATGGCCAGGTGCAGTGGCTCACACCTGTGCTCCCAGGACTCTGGGAGGCCAAGACAGGAGGATCGTTTGGGCCAGGAGTTCAAGACCAGCCTGGGTAACATAGGGAGATCCTGTCTCTACAAGAAATATATATTTTTTTAATTAGGTGTGGTGGCATGTGCTTGTAGTCCCAGTTACTCAGGAGACTGAGGCACGAAAATCACCTGAGCCTACGAGATAGAGGTTGCAGTAGAGCAAGACTCTGTCTCAAAACACAAAAAAGAGAGAGAGAGAGAGACTACAAACTACTGCATAATATAGGCGTCCATGAGTCGGTGCTGATTGAAGCTAAGGGAAGGCTTTTCCTTACAGGACAGTGCCAATCCATGAATGGAGAGGGGTGATGTAAATAGATAAACCACCACTTGGTAAGTATCATTCTGATAGGCTGATTCAAGCAGGAGGATTACAGACCTAGGGAGGCTCAGGCTGGTGGGTACAGAGTGGATGAGGTACAGAATATTGCAAAATACGGCTGGGCGCAGTGGCTCACGCCTATAATCTCAGCACTTTGGGAGGCCAAGGTGGGCGAATCACTTGGGGTTAGAAGTTCAAGACCAGCCTGGCCAACATGGTAAAATCCCGTCTCTATTAAAAACACAAAAATTAGCTGGGTGTGGTGGTGGGTGCCTATAATCTCAGCTACTTGGGAGGCTGAGGCAGGAGAATCACTTGAACCCAGGAGGTGGAGGTTGCAGTGAGCCAAGATCGAGCCACTGCATTCCAGCCTGGGTGACAAAAGCGCAAGACTCTGTTTCAAAAAAAAAAAAAAAAAAAAAAGGGAAAAAAATCTCCTGGCCACACACAGTGGCTCACCCCTGTAATCCCAGCACTTTGGGAGGCCGAGGTAGGTTGATCACAAGGTCAGGAGATCGAGACCATCCTGGCCAACATGGTGAAACCCCATCTCTACTAAAAATACAAAAATTAGCTGGTCGTAGTGGCGCCTGCCTGTAATCCCAGCTACTTGGGAGGCTGAGGCAGGAGAATTGCTTGAACCAGGGAGTCGGAGGTTGTGGTGAGCTGAGATCGCGCCACTGCATTCCAGCCTGGCAACAGAGCGAGACTCCATCTAAAAAAAAAAAAAATCTCCTCCCACACACAGGTCTCCTGCCACGCTCCCATCAGAAGGAGAGTCTAGTTTCCCTCCTTGAATCTGAGCAGACGGCAGGGACTTGGCCATAACCAATACAACATGGCGAAAATGATACTATGTGACTTCCAAGGCCAGGTCAGAAGACTTTGCACCTTTGGCCTTTGTCTCTTGGAGCTCTTCTCTCTTGACAGGTTCCCTCTCAGAGCCGTGCCACCATGCTGCACATATCCCAAGTCACAAGGAGAGGCCACATGATGGTGGCTCCAGCAAATAATCCCTGCTGAGCCTTTCCTTCCGCCACCCCACCCAGGAGCCATCAGGGAAATGGACGCCCCATCCACCAGCCATGGGAGCCACTTCTGGCAGTTGAAATCACTTCAGTGGAGGGCCAGGCATCATGGAGCAGAGAGAAGCTGGACCTGCTGTGTCTTGCCTGAAGTCCTAGCCCACAGAGCTCACAGGCACAATAAAATGGTTTTGGTAATGTTGCTAAATTTGGGAGTAGTTAATTAGGCAAAAATAGGCAACTGGAGTATTGGTATACTCTCCAATATCTCTCCACAAAATACTTATCCAATGCAAAGGAGACAAGGAGAGCTGCATGGTGGAGAGACCTGGTGAACGCCGACTTCGCCGTGTAACCAGGGTCACCGTGATGCCCAAGTCATTATCGTGTGCCTCCTGACACGATCACTGGGGAAATGTGGCATTGTTTCTGTAGGATTATAACCAGCAATGCAGGGCCGGGATGAGTCACGAGGATACACCGAACAGACCCAGACTGAGACAGGGCCAACTCATCCTGGAGACTTTCACAGGCACACAAAAAATGCTTTAGTTGTTTTTGGTTTTGGATTTTTTTTTTTTTTTTTTGAGATGGAGTCTCGCTCTGTCACCCAGGCTGGAGTGCAGTGGCGCGATCTCAGCTCACTGCAATCTCCACCTCCGGGGTTCAAGTGATTCTTATACCTCAGCCTCCCGAGTAGCTGGGATTACAGGCGCCCGCCACCATGCCTGGCTAATTTTTGTATTTTTAGTAGAGATGGGGTTTCACCATATTGGCCAGGCTGGTTTCAAACTCCTGACCTCAAGTGATCCGCCCACCTCGGCCTCCCAAAGTGCTGGCGTAAGCCACCGCGCCGGGCTGCTTTGGTTTTAATTTATTTTGAAATCAGAAAAAAAAAGCATAATAATAATGAATCCAATCTTGATTATATTTATCTTCATACCAATGCAATATGAAATGTATTGAAATTGTTTCTTTTTTTCGTGTGTGTGTGTGTGTGTAAGAAGGGACTGAAAAGTGCAAAAATGCATAGAGCCTAGAGGCATCATGCATCCCTGGGTTGGGGACATCCTGCAGAATAAAATATGCCAGGGAAGATGGAGTCAGTACACTTCCCTGTGTCTCTCCCATCGAATGCAACCAGAAAATCTGGACAGCTGCAAGGGCATCCTGCTAAGAACTTGAAATGGCAAATGATATGGGCACAGTGAGGAAGAATACTGAATTCTAAGTGTTACTGACCTGATAGTGAGTTCCCTCCCACTTTTTTTCCTTCAGTCCAGACTTAATGCAGCCTGAAACCCGAAGTATGTATCGTTGTGGACCGAGAGAGCTTCAAGAGAAGCCCACTAGCTCTGGCTAGAGGGATGAGGAAGGAGCCTCCTAACATGCAGAGCTAATAGGGAAATATCCCATGTGTCTTTTTTCCTTTTTTTCCCGCAGTATTTCTTGTACCATCTTGTAGGCAACTTTGTGTTGGTGGCAGCCACAGCGATAGCACTGGCATTGGGGGAGTTTGGGAGCCTAAACTTCTGAAAGAAGGAAACCTCATCTTTGATCAGAAGAGATTATTTCCAGGAGGATGGGGCTTTTTTTCTCTGTCCTCCACTGCTTGGCTCCCAGTATGGATCTAGTCATGGGGAGTATGTGGCGAAATTGAGGAAATAAAGCCATACCTTTCTGGACAGAGGACTGGAAAAGGGAACCCTAACAAACTGGAAAGGACCAGGAGGATTAAAAGTTGTTTATGAACTCCTAGACTCACCCCAAAGATGTATATGTATGGACCTGACTCTAAACCAGGCCGGGCACGGTGGCTCACACCTATAATCCCAGCACTTTGGGAGGCCAAGATAAGCAGATTGCTCGAGCTCAGGAGTTCGAGACCAGCCTGGGCAACGTGGTGAAACCTCGTCTCTATAAAAAATAAAAAACTTAGCTGAGCATGGTGCACGTGCCTGTAGCTCCAGCTACTCGGGAGGCAAAGATGGGAGGATCGCTTGAGCCCAGGAGGCAGAGGTTGCAGTGATCTGAGATTGCACCACTGACCTCCAGCCTGGGCAACAGAGTGAGACCCCATTGCAAATAAAATAAACAGCATACCATAGGCTTTGAGAACTGAATTAAGGGACTGACCATGCCTAAGTGCCATACTGGCCGCTGGGTGGTGCACCTAGGGGATAGAGCTGAATAGCTCTACAAAGGCTTTGAAAACACAGCTGCATTGAAACCATAACCCACAGAGGAGTGGTCAAATCTTGCAGCATGAAACCAACCCAGTCAATTGCCTACTTAAACAAAAATTTCCACATTCTTATAGGATTTAAACAGAACCCAGAACCCCAAGGCCGGGCGCGGTGGCTCAAGCCTGTAATCCCAGCACTTTGGGAGGCCGAGACGGGTGGATCACGAGGTCAGGAGATCGAGACCAGCCTGGCTAACATGGTGAAACCCCGTCTCTACTAAAAATACAAAAAACTAGCCGGGCGAGGTGGCGAGCGCCTGTAGTCCCAGCTACTCGGGAGGCTGAGGCAGGAGAATGGCGTGAACCCAGGAGGCGGAGCTT
The DNA here is from genome assembly GCF_003255815.1 of Theropithecus gelada. NCBI lineage: Eukaryota > Metazoa > Chordata > Mammalia > Primates > Cercopithecidae > Theropithecus > Theropithecus gelada. Next base: position 33,801,779 of record NC_037678.1, on the reverse strand, counting down.
GCAGTGAGCTGAGATCCGGCCACTGCACTCCAGCCCGGGTGACAGAGCGAGACTCCGTCTCAAAAAAAAAAAAAAAAAAAAAGAACCCAGAACCCCATGATATAATATTTTAAGTGTCCGGGATAAAATCTGCTATAGACTGTAAAATCTGCTATAGACTGTTTGTGTCTCCTCAAAATTCATATGTTGAAACCTAATCTACAACGTGAGGGTATCTGGAGGTGGAGACTTTGGGAAGTGATTAGATCATGAAGATGGATCCCTCATGAATGGGATTAGTGCCCTTATAAAAGACACCCTGGCCAGGCACAGTGATTCATGCCTGTAATCCCTGCACTTTGGGAGGCCGAGGTGGGTGGATTACCTGAAGTCAGGAGTTCAAGACCAGCCTAGCCAACAGAGTGTAACCCCGAATCTACTAAAAATACAAAACCTTAGCTCGGCATGGTGGCGTGCACCTGTGGTCCCAGCTACTCAGGAGGCTGAGGCAGGAAAATTGCTTGAACCCGGGAGGCAGAGGTTGCAATGAGCCAAGATTGTACCACTGCGCTCCAGCCTGGGTGACAGAGCAAGACTCTGTCTAAATAAAATAAATAAATAGACACCCCAGAGAGAGCTACCTCACAATTTCTGTTATGTGAGGACACAGCAAGAAGAAGGCCATCTACAAACCAGGAAACAGGCATGCATCAGACACTAAAGCTTCCAGCACCTTGATCTTGGACTTACAACCTCCAAACTGTGAGAAATAACTTTCTGTTGTTTATAAGCCACCCAGCCTATGGTATTTTTGTTATAGCAACCCAAACAGAACAAGACATAATCCAGTACATGTCTAACAATGAGAGCGTATTCTCTTTTTTGGGGGGTGAGATGGAGTTTCGCTCTTGTTGCCCAGGCTGGAATGCAGTGGTGCAATCTCGGCTCACTGCAACCTCCGCCTCCTGGGTTCAAGCGATTCTCCTGCCTCAGTCTCCCAAGTAGCTGAGATTATAGGCATGCGCCACCACACCCAGCTAATTTTGTATTTTTTAGTAGAGACAGGGTTTCACCATGTTGTCCAGGCTGGTCTCAAACTCCTGACCTCAGGTGATCCACCTGCCTCGGCCTCCCAAAGTGCTGGGATTACAGGCATGAGCCACCGTGCTTGGCCAAGAACATAATCTTTAGTTTACAAAAGGCCAGGAAGGCCAGGCGCGGTGGCTCAAGCCTGTAATCCCAGCACTTTGGGAGGCCGAGATGGGCGGATCACGAGGTCAGGAGATCGAGACCATCCTGGCTAACACGGTGAAACCCCGTCTCTACTAAAAAAATACAAAAAAAAAAAAAACTAGCCAGGCAAGGTGGCGGGTGCCTGTAGTCCCAGCTACTCGGGAGGCTGAGGCAGGAGAATGGCGTAAACCCGGGAGGCGGAGCTTGCAGTGAGCTGAGATCCAGCCACTACACTCCAGCCTGGGCGACAGAGCGAGACTCCGTCTCAAAAAAAAAAAAAAAAAAAAGGCCAGGAAAATCTCAACTTGCCTGGGAAAAGAAAATCAACAGACGTCAGTGCTGACATGACACAGACAATGGAATTATCTGACAAAGGCTTTAAAGCGGCTACTATTTTTTAAAATGCTCCAATAAGTAAGGGCAAACATTACTGAAACAATTGGAAAGATGTTTCAGCAAAGAAATAGAAGATATAATGAAGAACCAAGTGAAAACTAGAACTGAAAAATACAATAACTGAAAAAAAGAACCTCACTGAATGATCTCAGTAATAGAATGGAGATCATAGGGAAAGAGCCAGTGAACTTCAGGATAGACAAAAAGAAATTATACAATCAGAACGAGAGAAAAATGAACTGAAAAAAAAAAAAAAACAGTGTCAGGGACATGTTCAAAGCTGAAAAGTCTAGTATTTGTGTTATTTATTTATTTATTTATTTATTTATTTTTTTTGAGACGGAGTCTCGCTCTGTAGCCCAGGCTAGAGTGCAGTGGCCGGATCTCAGCTCACTGCAAGCTCCGCCTCCCGGGTTCACGCCATTCTCCGGCCTCAGCCTCCCGAGTAGCTGGGACTACAGGCGCCCGCCACCTCGCCCGGCTAGTTTTTTGTATTTCTTAGTAGAGACGGGGTTTCACCATGTTAGCCAGGATGGTCTCGATCTCCTGACCTCGTGATCCACCCGTCTCGGCCTCCCAAAGTGCTGGGATTACAGGCTTGAGCCACCGCGCCCGGCCTATTTGTGTTATTTAAATTACAGAAAGAGAAGAGAAAGCATGTAGTGCAGAAAAAAGAATTTTAAAAATACTGGTTGAAAACTTCCTGAATTTTGCCGGGCACGGTGACTCACACCTGTAATTGCAGCACTTCGGAGGCCAAGGCCGATGGATCACCTGAGGTCGGGAGTTCGCAACCAGCCTGGCCAACAGAGTGAAACCCACTCTCTACTAACAATACAAAAATTAGCCAGACAGGGTGGCACGCACCTGTAATCCCAGCTACTCAGAAGGCTGAGGCAGGAGAATCACTTATCACTTGAATCCGGGAGGCAGAGTTTGCAGTGAGCCGAGGCTGCACCACTGCACTCCAGCCTGGGTGACAGAGCGAGACTCCATCTCAAAAAACAAACAAAACAAACGAACAAACAAAAAACCTTCCTGAATTTGGTAAAAGATATAAGCCTAGAAATTAAAAAAGCTCAGTGAACCAAAAATAGAATAATTTCAAATAAACGTATGACCAGACACATAATAATCAAACTTGAAAACTAAAGACAAAAAAATCTTGAAAACAGCAGTTAAAAAAAATGAATTACTTAAATGAGAACAATTCAAGTGACAGCAGATTTCTTATCAGAAGTGCAACAATAGTTACTAAATGCTGAAAGAAAGAAAAAATTATTAACCCAGAATTCTGTATGCAGTGAAAATACCCTTAAGGAATGAAAGTGAAATTAAGAATTTTTGCGGTTGGGCATGGTGCCTCATGCCTGTAATCCCAGCACTTTGGGAGGCCAATGGGGGGGCGGACCACCTGAGGTTAGGAGTTCAAGACCAGCCTGGCCAACATGGATAAACCCCGTCTCTACTAAAAATACAAAATTAGCCGGGCATGGTGGCGAGTGCCTGTAATCCCAGCTACTCAGGAGGCTGAGGCAGGAGACTCGCTTAAAACCTGGGAGGCGGAGGTTGCAGTGAGTGAGGACCGCACCACTCCACTCCAGCCTGGGCAACAGAGTGAGACTTCGTCAAAAAAAAAAAAAAAAAAAAGCCTTAACAAATATGAATAGAAATTATACAAAGTATGTTTCCTGATCATTATAAAATTAGTCTTTTTTTTTTTTTTTTTTTTTGGAGATGGAGTCTCGCTCTGTCACCCAGGCTGGAGTGCAGTGGTGCAGTCTCGGCTCACTGCAAGCTCCGCCTCCCGGGTTCACGCCATTCTCCCGCCTCAGCCTCCGGAGTAGCTGGGACTACAGGTGCCCGCCACCACACCCGGCTAATTTTTTGTATTTTTAGTAGAGACAGGGTTTCACCGTGTTAGCCAGGATGGTCTCGATCTCCTGACCTCGTGATCCGCCTGCCTTGGCCTCCCAAAGTGCTGGGATTACAGGCGTGAGCCACCGCGCCCGGCCTAAAATTAGTCTTGATATCAGTAAGAGAAATAGAACAAAAAACCTTCCAAACTATTAGAAATTAAACAATATATTGCCTAGACTGGAGTGCAGTGATGTGATCCTGGCTTACTGCAGCCTCAACTTCCCAGGCTCAAGTGATCCTCTCACTTCAGCCTCCCAAGTAGCTGGTACTACAGGTGTGCACCACCATGCCCAGCTTATACTTATTATTAAATAATTCATGAGTAGTCAAAGAGGGAGTCTCAAATGAAATATCAAACTGAATAAAAAAGTACAGCATATCAAAATGTATGGGAGCTAAAGAGCGCTTAAAAAAATTATAGCACTAAATCTTACATTAGAAAAAAAGAAAAGTCCCAAATCAATAATCTAAGTTCCTACTTCAAGAAATGACAAAAGAAGAGCAAAATAAGCCCAAAGCAAGCAGGATGTATGAAATAAAAATAAATCCAAAAGTCAATGAAACTGAAAACAGAAAAACAACAGAGAAAAATCAATGAAACCAGAAACTGGTTTTTGAGGAAATCAATGAATGGTACCTCTAGTGAGATGAACCAAAAAAAAAAAAAACACTGTGGGAGGCCGAGACGGGCAGATCACGAGGTCAGGAGATCAAGACCATCCTGGCGAACACAGTGAAACCCCGTCTCTACTAAAACTACAAAAAACTAGCCGGACGAGGTGGCGGGCGCCTGTAGTCCCAGCTACTCGGGAGGCTGAGGCAGGAGAATGGCATAAACCCGGGAGGCGGAGCTTGCAGTGAGCCGAGATCCGGCCACTGCACTCCAGCCTGGGTGACAGAGCAAGACTCCGTCTCAAAAAAAAAAAAAAAGAGAAGACACAAAATTACCAATTTCCAATATGAGGAATGAAAGAGAAGATATCATCACAAACCTTAAAGATATTAAAAGGATAATAAGGGAATACCACAAACAACTCTACACACACAAATAATTCAACAAATTAAATCAAATTGTTCGATTCCCCAAGGCCCACAAAGTACCAAACTCACCCAAGATGAAACAGATAAGCTGAGTAGTTCTAGAGCTATTAAAGAAATTAAATTAATAGTTTAAACCTTCCTGAAAAAGAAATCTCCAGGCCCCAATGGTTTCACCGGAGAATTCTATCAAACTAGGAACTATTTTTTCTTTAAATGTTTGATAGAGGCCAGGTGCGCTGGCTCACATCTGTAATCCTAGCACTTTGGGAGGCCAAGGTGGGCGGATCACCTGAGGTTAGGAGTTCAAGACCAGCCTGGCCAATATGGTGAAACCCCATCTCTACTAAAATACAAAAATTAGCCGGGCGTGGTGGCGCATGCCTGTAATCCCAGCTACTCAGGAGGCTGAGGCAGGAGAATCGCTTGAATACAGGAGATGGAGGTTGCAATGAGCCAAGATTGCGCCACTGCCCTCCAGCCTGGGTGACAGAGTGAGACTCAGTCTCAAAAAAAAAAAAAAAAAAAAAAAAGGCCGGGCGCGGTGGCTCAAGCCTGTAATCCCAGCACTTTGGGAGGCCGAGGCGGGTGGATCACGAGGTCAGGAGATCGAGACCATCCTGGCTAACACCGTGAAACCCCGTCTCTACTAAAAATACAAAAAAAAACTAGCCGGGCGCGGTGGCGCGCGCCTGTAGTCCCAGCTACTCGGAGGCTGAGGCAGGAGAATGGCGTGAACCCGGGAGGCGGAGCTTGCAGTGAGCCGAGATCGCGCCACTGCACTCCAGCCTGGGTGACACAGCGAGACTCCGTCTCAAAAAAAAAAAAAAAAAAAAAAAAAAAAAGAAAATTAAAATAAA
>NC_037678.1:33731235-33795971 GCF_003255815.1 Theropithecus gelada | reverse complement strand
AAAAAAAAAAAAAAAAAAAAAAAAAAAAAAAAAAAAAAAAAAGCAAAACAAACAAACAAACAAAAAACCAAGGAAAAAATAGCTCCAATTCTACACAATCACTTTCAGAAAACAAATAGGCAAGAACACTCCTCAACTCATTTAATGAGACCAGTATTACTCTAATGCCAAATCCAGTCAAAAACAGTACAAGAAAACCACAAACCTATATCCCTCATGAAGATAGATACAAAACCCCCCAGCAAAATATTAGAAAATCAAATCCAGCAATATATAAAAAGAATAATATACTACTACTAAATGCAGTTTGTCCTAGCAATGCAAGGTTTATTTGTTATTCAAAAATTAATGTAATTTACCATATTAAAATCCTAAAGAAAAAAATACACATGATCATATCCATTGATACAGAAAAAAAATTGACAAAATTCAACATCCATTCATGAGAAAAACTCTCTGCAAGCTATGGATTTAAGGGAACTTTCTCAACATTAAAATTTATAGTGAAAGACAAAATACTTTCCCCCTAAGTTTGAGAACAAGCAAGGTAGATACACTCTTATGGCTCCTATTCAACATTGTAAGGCAGGGTGTGGTGGCTCACACCTATAATTCAGGTGCTTTGAGAGACTAAGGCAAGAGGATTGCTTGAGCCCATGAATTTGAAACCAGCCTGGGCAACATAGCAAGACCCTGTCTCTACAAAAAATTTAAAAATATTAGCTGGACATGGTGGTGCATTCCTATAGTCCCAGCTACTCTGAGAGGCTGAGGTTGAGGCTTAAGCCTGGGAGTTTGAGGCTGCAGTGAGATATAATCAGGCCACTGCATTCCAGCCTGGACAACAGAGTGAGACCCTGTCTCTAAAAACAAACAAACAACATTGTAATGGAAGTTCTAGTTAGTGCAATAAGGCAAGAAAAAGAAAGAAATACAGATTGGACAGAAAGAAATGAATTTCTCTCTATCTGCAGATGACATGATTGCTAAAAACTCCAAAACTCTGTGAGCTAGCCAGATGCCATGGCATGTGAGGTGGAGCCAGGAGGATCACTTGAGCCCAGGAGATCAACACTGCAGGCACTGCAGTGCCTGTGAATTTTAGAGCTGGGATTTTCCTGTTGCACAGGCTAGAGTAATATAGGGAGACCCCATCTCTAAAAAACAAACAAAAAAACTAACCAATGAGTTTACCAAGGTTGCAGAATACAAGGCTGATATAGGAAAATTCACAGTGTTTCTATATACTGAAAATTGGAAACAAAAGATGTTTTAAATATCATTTACAATAACATAAAACATATCATATAAATCTAACAAAATATAGACAGGCCTGGCCAACATGGTGAAACCCTGTGTCTACTAAAAATACAAAAAATAGCCAGGCATGGTGGCACATGCCTATAGTCCCAGCTACTTGGGAGGCTGAGTCAGGAGAATCCCTTGAACCTGGGAGGTAGAGGTTGCAGTCAGCTGAGATTGTGCCACTGCACTCCAGCCTGGGCAATGGTGCAAGACTCTGTCAAGGAAGGAAAGAAAGAAAAGAAAGAAAAGAAAAGAAAAGAAAAAAGAAAAGAGAAAAGAAAAGAGAGAGAAAGAAACCAACCTTGTCTCTACAAAAATTAGCCGTGGATGGTGGTTCGTGCCTGTAGTCCCAGCTACTTAAAGGGCTGAGGTGGGAGGATCACTTGAGCCTGGGAGGTCAAAGCTGCAGGGAGCCGAGATCGCACCACTGCACTCCAGCCTGGGCTATAGAGTTAGACGCTGTCTCAAAAAAAACAAAAACAAAACAAACAAACAAAAAAACACTACAAAATCTTGGTGAAATAAACTAATAAATTAAAGAAGACCTAAATAGATGGATAGACATATTGTTTTCATGGATTGGAATACTCAAATATGTCAATTATCCCCAGATTGACCTACAACTTTAACACAATTCCAATTAGAATCCCAGCAGAATTTTTTGAAGATATAGACCAGCTGGTTCTCAATTTTTAAAAATTAATTAATTTGCTTATTTCGAGACAGAGTATCACTCTGTCGCCCAGGCTGGAGTGCAGTAGATGATCATGGCTCACTGCAATTCTCCCATCTCAGCCTCCCGAGGAGCTGGGACTACAGGCATGCACCACCACGCCTGGCTAATTTTTTTTGTATTTTGTATTTTGTTGCCCAGGCTGGTCTCGAATTCCTGAGCTCAAGCAATCGGCCCACCTTGGCCTCCCAAAGTGCTGGGATTACAGGTGTTAGCCACCTTGCCCAGCCATAGACGAGATGATTCTAAAATTCATATGGGAAGGCAAAGGAATGAAGAGTCAAAATGATTTAGAAAAAGAAGAATAAAGGTTGAGAACTGACACTACCTGATTTTAATTCTTACCATACAGCTGCTATAATCAAGACAATGTGGTGCTGCCACAAGGTAGACACAGATCAATGGAACTGAAGAGAGTCCAAAAATAGACTCCCACTACTATAGCTAATTGATTTGTTTGTGTTAAAATATATACTGTAGGCCAGGCACAGTGGCTCACGCCTGTAATCCCAGTACTTTGGGAGGCCAAGATGGGAGGATTACATGAGGCCAGGAGTTCAAGACCAGCCTGGCCGACATGATGAAACCCCATCTCTACTAAAAATACAAAGCTTAGCCAGTCGTGGTGGTACACATCTGTAATCCCAGCTACTTGGTACAGCGAGACTGTCTCAAAACAACAACAACAAAAAACTATGAAATAGAATAAAAAATGAAATATACACTACAACATACTTTCCCATTGTAACCAGTTTTTAGTATTTTTTTGTGGCAAAATATACATAACGTAAAACTTACCACTTACCATTTGTTTCTTTTTTTTTTCTTTTTTTTTTTTTCTTTTTTTTAATCCCCCAGGCTGGAGCGCAGTGACATAATCTCAGCTCACTGCAACCTCCACCTCCCGGGTTCAAGTGATTCTCCTGCCTCAGTCTCCCAAGTAGCTAGGATTACAGATGTGCTCCACCATGCCTAGCTAATTTTTGTATTTTTTAGTAGAGATGTGGTTTCACCATGTTGGCCAGGCTGGTCTTGAACTCCTGACCTCAGGTGATCTGCCCACCTCGGCCTCCCAAAGCGTTGGGATTACAGGCATTAGCCACCACGCCTGGCCCACTTAACCATTCCTAAGTGTAGAATTCAGTGATATTAAATACATTCACAATGTTGTGCAAACTGTCTATGTTCAAAACTTTTTTCATCATCCCAAACAGAAAGTTTACCCATTAGACAGTAACTCCCTTCTATCCCCTGCCCTCAACACCTGTAACCTCTAATTGACTGTCTCTAGAATTTTCTTTCCTATTTTAGATACCTCATATAAGTGGAATCGTAAACTGTTCTTTTGTGACTAGCTTATTTCTGTGTTTTTTTTTTTTTTTTTTTTTTGAGACAGTTTTGCTCTTGTTGCCCAGGCTGGAGTGCAATGGCATGATCTCGGCTCACTGCAACCTCCACCTCCTGGGTTCAAGCGATTCTTCTGCCTCAGCCTCCCGAGTAGCTGGGATTACAGGCATGTGTCACCACGCCTGGCTAATTTTTATTTTTAGTAGAGACTGGGTTTCTCCATGTTGGTCAGGCTAGTCTTGAACTCTCGACCTCAGGTGATCCACCCGCCTAGACCCCACAAAGTGCTGGGATAACAGGCGTGAGCCACCGCACCTGGCCTGTGACTGGCTTATTTCACTTAGCATAATATTATAACAATTCGGCCGGGCGCAGTGGCTCACGCCTGTAATCCCAGCACTTTGGGAGGCTGGGGCGGGCAGATCACAAAGCCAGAAGATCGAGGCCATCCTGGCTAACATGGTGAAACCCTGTCTTTACTAAAAATACAAAAAATTAGTCGGGCGTGGTGGCCGGCACCTGTGGTCCCAGCTACTCGGGAGGCTGAGGCAGGAGAATGGCCTGAACCCAGGAGGCGGAGCTTGCAGTGAGCAGAGATCAAGCCACTGCACTCCAGCCTGGGCGACAGTGCAAGACTCCGTCTCAAAAAAAAAAAAAAAAAAAAATTATAACAATTCATTCTTTTTCTAGATGAATAATATTCCATTGTATCTATATGCACATTTTGTTTATCCATTCATTCGTTGATCAGCATTTGAGTTGTTTGCATCTTTTGGCTATTATGAATACTGTGCTATGAACATCGAGTCCCTTTTATCAAATATTTGGGATATACAAATAGGAGTGAAATTGCTGAGCCATATGGTAATTCTATGTTTAACTTTTTAAGGAACCATTAAAACTGTTTTCCATAGTGGCTGCATAATTTTGTATTCCCACCAGCAATGTATCAAGGTTCCAATATATCTCCGTATAATTTTATGTGTTTATTTGCCATTCATATGTCTTCTTTGGAGAAATAACCTACTCAAGTCTTTTGTCCATTTTTTTGCTTTTTTTTTTTTTTTGATACAGAATCTCGCTCTGTTGCCCAGGCTGGAGTGCAGTAGCAGGATCTCAGCTCACTGCAGTCTCTGCCTACCGGGTTCAAGCAATTCTTGTGCCTCAGCCTCCTGAGTAGCTGGGACTACAGGTGCATGCCACCATGCCAGGCAAATTTTTTGTCCGTTTTTAAATTGGGTTGTTTTGTTGTCGTTCAGTTGTAGGAATTCTCTCTATATATTCTGTACATTAACCCCTTTTCAGATATATGATTTGCAAACATTTTCTCCCATTCTGTGGGTTGCCTTTTTACTCTCTTAATAGTATCCTTTGGTACACAAAGGATTCTAATTTTGCTCAAGTCCAATCTATTTATTTGTTTATTTTTGTTGCTTATGCTTTTGGTGTGTCATGAAGCCTCTCTTCTATGCTTTCTCCTAAAAGCTTTGTAGTTCTAACTCATATTCAGGTTTTTAATTCATTTTGAACTAATATTTGTACATGCTGTGAGGTAGGAGTCCAATCTTATTCTTTTGACTATGGCTATCCAGTTTTCCCAGTGACATTTGTTATAGAGCCTGTCCTTTCCATTGAATGGTCTTGTCATATTTGTCAAAAATCATTTAATCATATATGAGAGAGTTTATTTCCAGGCTTTCTATTCAATTTCATTTGTCTATGTCTGCCTTCATGCCAGTACCCATGGTTTTGATTACTGTTGTTTTGCAGTAAGTTTGTTGTTTGTTTGTTTGCTTTCTGAGATGGAGTCTCACTCTGTCATCAGGCTGGAGTGCAGTGGTGCAATCTCGGCTCACTGCAATCTCCGCCTCCCGGGTTGAAGCGATTCTCCTGCCTTAGCCTCCCGAGTAGCTGGGATTACAGGTGCAAGCCACCACACCCAGCTAATTTTTGTATTTTTAGTAGAGATGGTCTCCAACTCCTGACTTCGCGATCCGCCCGCCTCGGCCTCCCAAAGTGTACGGATTACAGGCGTGGGCCCCTGTGCCCGGCCTTTTTTTTTTCCTTTGAGATGGAGTTTTGCTCTTGTTGCCCAGGCTGGAGTGCAATGGCGCAATCTCGGCTCTCTGCAACCTCCGCCTCCCGGGTTCAAGTGATTCTCCCGCCTTAGTATCCCGAGTAGCTGGGATTACAGGCATGCGCCACCATGCCCGGCTAATTTTTTTGTATTTTTAGGAGAGATCGGGTTTCTCCATGTTAGTCAGGCTGGTCTGGAACTCCCGACCTCAGGTGATTCTTCCGCCTCGGCCTTCCAAAGTGCTGGGATTACAGGTGTGAGCCACCGCACCTGGCCTTATAGTAAATTTTAAAATCAGAGCCAGTGCAGTGACTCATGCCTGTAATCTCAGTACTTTGGGAAGCCGAGGTGGGAGGCTCAGTTGAGGCCAGGAGTTCAAGACTAGCCTGGGGGCCGGGCGCGGTGGCTCAAGCCTGTAATCCCAGCACTTTGGGAGGCCAAGACGGGCGGATCACGAGGTCAGGAGATCGAGACCATCCTGGCTAACACGGTGAAACCCCGTCTCTACTAAAAATACAAAAACTTAGCCGGGCGTGGCGGCGGGCGCCTGTAGTCCCAGCTACTCGGGAGGCTGAGGCAGGAGAATGGCGTGAACCCGGCAGGCGGAGCTTGCAGTGAGCTGAGATCTGGCCACTGCACTCCAGCCTGGGTGACAGAGCGAGACTCCGTCTCAAAAAAAAAAAAAAAAAAAAGACTAGCCTGGGAAACATAGCAAAACCCCGTATAGAAAAAGTTTTTTAGACTGGGCGCGGTGGCTCGTGCCTGTAATCCCAAAACTTTGGGAGGCCGAGCAGGTGGATTACCTGAGGTCACGAGTTTGAGACTAGGCTGACCAACATGGATAAACCTCCTCTCTACTAAAAATACAAAATTAGCCCGATGTGGTTGGTGGTGCATGCCTGTAATCCCAGCTACTCCGGAGGCTGAGGCAGGAGAGTGGCTTGAACCTGGAAGGCAGAGGTTGCAGGAAGCCAAGATTGTGCCATTGCACTCCAGCCTGGGCAACAAGAGCGAAACTCCATCTCAAAAAAAAGAAAAAGAAAGTGTTTTTAAAAAAAATTAGCTGGGGCCGGGCGCAGTAGCTCACTGCTGTAATCCCAGCACTTTGAGAGGCCAAGGTGGGCAGGTCACCTGAGGTCAGGAGTTTGAGACCAGCCTGACAAACATGGTAAAACCCCATCTCTACTAAAAATACAAAAATTAGCCAGGCATAGTGGCAGATGCCTGTAATCCCAGCTACTCGGGAGGCTGAGGCAGGAGAATCACTTGAATCTGGGGGAGGCAGAAGTTGCAGTGAGCTGAGATTGCACCACTGCACTCCAGCCTGGGCAACAAGACCAAAACTCCGTCTCAAAAAAAAGGGGGGGGTGGGGTGCGGTGGATCATGCCTGTAATCAGAGCATTTTGGGAGACCAAGGCAGGCGGATCACGAGATCAAGAGATTGAGACCACCCTGGCAAACATGGTGAAACCCTGTCTCTACTAAAAATACAAAAAAATTAGCTGGGCGTGGTGGCGTGTGCCTGTAGTCCTAGCTACTCGGGAGGCTGAGACAGGAGAATTGCTTGAACCCAGGATGCAAAGGTTGCAGTGAGCCAAGATCACGCCACTGCACTCCAGCCTGGCGACAGGCAGAGACTCCATCTCAAAAAAACAAACAAAAAAAGCTATTTATTATTCTTTAGATGTTGATAAAATTTACCAGGGAGGCTATCTGGTCCAAGAGTTTTCTTTGTTGGGATGTTTTGGTTGATGATTCAGTCTCTTGACATGCTATAGACTTGCTGAGATTTTCTATTTCTTCTTGTGTTGGTTTAGATAATATGTGTGTTTCAAGGTTCATTTCTTCTACGTTATCTAATTTGTTGGCATACAACTTCATAGTATTCTTTCATAATCCTTTTTATCTCTTTAAGGATGGTAGCAATTTCTGGTTGATTTGTGTCTTCTCTCTTTTTTTATTTTTCTTTTCTTTTTTCGAGGCAGAGTCTCGCTCTGTCGCCCAGGCTGGAGTGCAGTGGCGCGATCTTGACTCACTGCAACCTCTGCCTCCCAGATTCAAGCGATTCTCCTGCCTTAGCCTCCCGAGTAGCTGGGATTAAAGACACGTGCCACCACACCCAGCTAATTTTTGTATTTCTAGTAGAGACGGGGTTTCACCATGTTGGCCAGGCTGGTCTTGAACTCCTGACCTCAGGTGATCTGCCCGCCTCGGCCTCCCAGATTGCTGGGATTATAGGCGTGAGCTGCCGCACCCAGCGAGGGCCAACTTTTCATACACAAGGGTTCCGGTGCTTTCTTAAGGCCAACTGCAGGACTTGAGTGTACTCAGATTTGGGTATATGCAGGGATCCTGGAACCAATCCCCCAAGTATACCAAGGGAAGACCGTATACTGAAACTGAAGGGATGTGGCAGTCCTCAGGAGATGTATAGCTGTAAATGCCTACATTAAAAAAAAAAAAAGGATCTGAAATAAGTAACCTAACTAGATGTCTTAATGAGCTAGAAAACCCAAAGCTTGTGGAAGTAAGTAAATAATAACTAGAGCCTGGGCGTGGTGGCTCACGCCTGTAGTCCCAGCACTTTGGGAGGCCAAGGCGGGAGGATCACCTGAGGTCAGGAGTTTGAGACCAGCCTGACCAACACGGTGAAACCCTGTCTCTACTAAAGGTGCAAAAATTAGCTGGGCGTGATGGTGCACGCCTGTAATCCCAGCTACTCTGGAGGCTGAGGCAGGAGAATCGCTTGAACCTGGGAGGCAGAGGTTGCCATGAGTGGAGACTGCACCACCAGCCTGGGCGACAGAGTGAGACCCCGCCTCAAGAATAATAATAATAGTAATAGTAACTAAAGTGCGGGTAAATGAAACAGGGAATAGAAAAACTAGAGAAAAACAATGAAACCTAAAGTTGGTTCTTTGGGGGAAAAAAGAGCTGAGATCTTGAAAAAAATAAATAAATGAAAAGAAAAGTTGACCCTCTGTATATGAAGGTTTTGTATCCCCTTCAATACTGCATTTTTGATCCATGTTTGAAAAATATCCGCACATGGGTGGACTTGTGCAGTTCAAACTTGTGTTGTTCAAGGGTCAACTGTATTGTATTTTCATTTTCATTCCTCTCAAGGTATTTTCTAATTTCCCTTGTGATTTCTTCATTGACCTGTTGCTTTTTTTTAAAGTTGGTTGTTAAAGTTCCACATATTTGTGAGTTTTTTGGTGTTATATGTTATTTATTTCTAGTTTCATGCCATTGTGGTTAGAAAATATGTTCTGAATGATTTCAATTTTTTTTTTTTTTTTTGACGGAGTCTCACTCTGTCGGCCAGGCTGGAGTGCAGTAGCACAATCTCAGCTCACTGCAACCTATACCTCTTGGGTTCAAGCGATTCTCCTGCCTCAGCCTCCCAAGTAGATAGGACTGCAGGCGCATGCCACCAAGCCCGGCAAATTTTTGTATTTTTAGTAGAGATGGGGTTTCACCATATTGGCCAGGCTGGTCTCGAACTCCTGACCTTGTGATCTGCCTACCTCGGCCTCCCAAAGTGCTGGGATTACAGGCGTGAGCCACCGTGCCTGGCAGTTATTTTTTATTTATTGTTTTATCTATTTATTTGTTTTGAGACAGAGTCTAGCTCTGTCTCCCAGGTTGTAGTGCAGTGGCACAATCTTGGCTCACTGCAACCTCCACTTCCTGGGTTCAAGCAATTCTCTTGCCTCAGCCTCCTGATTAGCTGGGATTATTACAGGCGCATGCCACCACACCTGGTTAATTTTTGTATTTTTTTAGTAGAGACAGGGTTTTGCCATGTTGGCCAGGCTGGTCCTGAACTTCTGACCTCAAGTGATCCGCCTGCCTCAGCCTCCCAAAGTGCTGGGATTACAGGTGTAAGCCACCGTGTCCAGCCATCTGACTGAAATCTTAGTCAGTAGAATGTCTGCTAACGTTCCAATAAAGCACTTAGTAGGATGTTCGTTAATTTTAAACTTTGTATGACTATTCATTTGTTAAACTGTGCTGTGATCAGAGGATTTGACCTCAACAATTTTTGCTTATTTGGATTTATTAAAAAATTTTGTGGGCCGGGCGCGGTGGCTCAAGCCTGTAATCCCAGCACTTTGGGAGGCCGAGACGGGCGGATCACGAGGTCAGGAGATCGAGACCATCCTGGCTAACAGGGTGAAACCCCGTCTCCATTAAGAAATACAAAAAACTAGCCGGGCGAGGTGGCGGGCGCCTGTAGTCCCAGCTACTCGGGAGGCTGAGGCCGGAGAATGGCGTGAACCCGGGAGGCGGAGCTTGCAGTGAGCTGAGATCCGGCCACTGCACTCCAGCCTGGGCGACAGAGCGAGACTCCGCCTCAAAAAAAAAAAAAAAAAAAAATTTGTGGGCCGGGCATGGTGGCTCATGCCTGTATCCCAGCACTTTGGGAGGCCAAAGTGGGCAGATCACCTGAGGGCTGGAGTTCGAGACCAGCCTGGCCAACATGGTGAAACCTGATCTCTACTAAAAATACAAAAATTAGCCAGGCGTGGCAGCGGGCACCTGTGTTCACAGCTACTTGGGAGGCTGAGGCAGGAGAATTGCTTGAACCAGGGAGGTAGAGGTTGCAGTGAGCTGAGACCATGCCACTGCACTCCAGCCTGGGTGAGAGAGCGAAATTCCATCTCAAAAAAAAAAAAAAAAAAAAAAATTTGTGGTCCAATAAGAGATAAATTGTTGTAAACGTTCCAGAGATACCAGGAGTGGTGGTGATGTATTTTATGTAGGTGGAGGACACAGCATAAGTTTTTATACCTTACTAATTCTGCTGTTTAACTCATCTTTATTTTTGTTTATATGTCACAGTCTAATAATGGTATATCATAATATTTTATTATAATTATAGTTCACTGCAGCCTCGAACTCCTGAGCTCAAGCCATCCTTCCATGTCAGTCTCCCAAGTAGATAGGACTGCAGATGCATGCCACCACATGTGGCTAATTTTTAAAACTTTTTATTTTTTAGAGGGGGGCTTTGCTAGATTGCCCAGGATGATCTGTAACTCCTGGCCTCAAGAAATCCTCCTGCTTTGGCCTCCCAAAGCATTGGGATTACACGTGTGAGCCTCTGAGCCCAGCCTATAACTGTGTTTCTATTAGTTGTGTTCCTATAGACTTTTTTTTTCTTTTTTAAGAGACAAGATCTTGCTATGTTGCCCAGGCTGGAATGCAGTGCGTATTCACAAGCATGATCATATGGCACTACAGCTTCAAACTTCTAGTCTTGATAGTCTTAAGTGATCCTCCAGCCTCTGTCTCCTGAGTAGCTGGGACGATAGGTATGTGCCACCACACCCAGCTCTGCTTCTTGTTTTGTGTGTTGTTATGTTATTTGGTGCCTTTAGTTTCACAATGTCTTTTTTTTTTTTTTTTTTTTTTGAGATAGGATTTTGCTCTATTGGCCAGGCTGGAGTGCAATGATGTGATCATAGCTTACTGCAGCCTCTAACTCCTGAGCTTAAGGGATTCTCCTGCCTCAGCCTCCTGTGTAGCTGGTACTACAAGTATGTGTCACCACATTCAGTTAATTTTTTTATTTTTATTTTTGCTTGTTTTGTTTTGTTTTGTTTTTTGAGACAGTCTCGCTCTGTCACCCAGGCTGGAGTGCAGTGGCTCGGTCTTGGCTCACTGCACGCACTGCCTTCCGGGTTCACGCCATTCTCCTGCCTCAGCTCCCGAGTAGCTGGGACTACAGGCACCCGCCACCATGCCCGGCTAATTTTTTGTATTTTTTAGTAGGGACGGGGTTTCACCGTGTTAGCCAGGATGGTCTTGATCTCCTGACCTCGTGATCCCCCCGCCTTGGCCTCCCAAAGTGCTGGGATTACAGGCATGAGCCACCGTGCCCGGCCTTATTTTTATTTTTATAGAGACAGAGTCTTGCTACGTTGACCTGGCTGGTCTTGAACTCCTGGCCTCAAGTAATCCTCCCACCTCAGCCTCTCAAAGCACTGGGATTATAGGTGTGAGCCACCATGCCCAGTAACAAAGCCTTTTTATATCATATATATTATTAATATATATATACTATTATATAATATGTGTATATAGACATATACATACTATATACATACACACACACATATAAATAGGCATATCTTTTTAAACAACAGTATACATTCAGTTTGCTTTTTGATGTGATCTGAGGTTTTAATATTTTAAATAGTAATTTTAGAAATTTACATTTGTACTTGTTTACATCTGGCTTATTATACCTAATTCAACCTTTGCTCATCTAATTTTCTAATTTTCTGGTGTTTTGATATTCTTGTTTATAATTCCTTGCCATTTCTTTTTTAATTTACAAATGTGAGCAAAGTATCTAGTATACTTCCTAAGACTCTTGATTTTTGCTCTATGAATTATGTTGTTCCTTTCATCTCATGTAATGAATTATAAGGCTTTTTACACAGAAAAATTACATGAACTTATATATTTTTTAAAATAACTTTTATCCTGTTACATAAAACAAAGACATAGTCTCCGGCTTTTCTACCCTCTTTCTTCTCCTCTGGTTTTCAGTGCATAATCTGAGGTTTAAAACCCTATCTTCGTTCTCAACTTTTTCTTTTGCATTTTGTTACCATAGCAACAACAATTATTTCAACTTATCAGTATCAGTCTCTACTGAGTGGTGTTTTTATTCAGTTATCTCTCTATCTTTAGCTAGTTTCAAGGCTCATTGCCAGTTCTTTTCTCTCATTTCATCATTCATGAGTTTCTGATTCATGTCTTAGTAATTTATTGCACAGTTCTGAGCAGTTTCTGCAGAAAAATGAGTTAATTCGGTAGTGCATTAGTCAGAACTCTCATGGTTTTAAGTAACAGAAACCTAAAGTTCAGGCTTAGCTATATCCAGCCTCAAACTGTGGCATGAATTAATTGTCTTCATCTCTGTCTTCCTCTCGGAGTGTGTTTCTTGCATCATGGCATGTCTGGCCACAGACTCACATTCACTGTCCACCACCCCAGCAGAAAGGGAACACCTTTTTCCTAATAGTTTCTGCAAAAGTCTGAGCTGAATATCATTGGCTTGAATCAGGTCACATGTCCATCCTTTGAGCCAATGTCTGTAATTCTGATTACAGAGCCCTGGGTCATATGGTTCTCTTGAACTTGGGGATGAGGCCAGCCCTTCAAACCACATTGAGTGCAGAAGGGACAGGTCACCAAATAAAAACTGGGTTGGCTGGGCATGGTGGCTCATGCCTGTAATCCCAGCATTTTGGGAGGCCGAGGTGGGCGGATCAACTGAGGTCAGAAGTTCGAGACCAGCCTGGCCAATGTGGCGAAATCCCATCTCTACAAAAAAAATACAAAAATTAGCTGGGCATGGTGGCGAGTACCTGTAATCCCACCTACTCTGGAGGCTGAGGCTGGAGAATCACTTGAACCTGGGAGGCAGAGGTTGCAGTGAGCCAAGATCGCGCCATTGCATTCCAGCCTGGATGACAACAGCAAGACTCAGTTTCAAAAAAAAAAAAAAAAAAAAAAAAACTAGGTTGATGCTGCCAGAAGGAGAAGTCAATGCTGGGTAGATGTCCATTATTTTCTGAGATTCTGCAGCTCTGTGAGTTATTGCCACCGTATTGAGTCAGTAAGAAAGACACTCAGGTAGTCGGCCTTATGTTTAGATGGTAGCTTAGTTATCGTCTTACCATGTTCCAGAGGCTGTTTCTCCACCGTGTTTCCAGAAACTTGTTGTCAGTGGGGCTAGATGACTGTTCCCTCTGGGCCTGGCTCATGCTAACCTGACTCAGCAGAGACCGATGAGACTAAACCCCATCTTAGAATGAACAGTCATTGCCATAGGACCCAAATGGGGCTGTCCTCTGGTCAGGGAACCTTCCCTAT
Source organism: Theropithecus gelada (assembly GCF_003255815.1). Taxonomy (NCBI): domain Eukaryota; kingdom Metazoa; phylum Chordata; class Mammalia; order Primates; family Cercopithecidae; genus Theropithecus; species Theropithecus gelada. The sequence goes on along the minus strand of NC_037678.1, from coordinate 33,782,612 downwards.
CAGAAAACCACAAGTGAACCCAAACTCTAATCATAAGGTTGCTTAGTGCCCATGGAACTAGGCAAGAGGTGCTCTCTGGAGAAAATTAGCAGTCAGACGCATCATCCCATGATAGCGTGGTGGTTTTAAATGTCCACAAATGCTGGAATAGTGGAGAGACAACATGTTAGAGGGAGAGAGATGGATACATGCTAAAACCGAAAGACACCAGAGAACTAAGGGTAGATTAGCATGGCTGGTGCATGGAAAGCAAGGGTCAGGGAGGGAAGAGAAGATTAGGGTGGACAGGTGGCCAGCAAAGCTCTCACTCTGAGTGTGATGGGGAGTCACTTAAGAAGGAGAGGGACAGGCTGAGTGCAGTGGCTCACGCCTGTAATCCTGGTACTTTTGGAGGCCGAGGCGGGTGGATTGCCTGAGCTCAGGAGTGTGAGACCAGCCTGGACAACACGGTGAAACCCTGTCTCTACTAAAATACAAAAATTAGCTAAGCGTGTCGGCGTGCGCCTGAAGTCCCAGCTACTTGGGAGGTTGAGGCAGGAGAATTGCTTGAACCTGGGAGGCAGAGGTTGCAGTGGGACAAGATTGTGCCACTACACTCCAGCCTGGGCAACAGAGCAAGGCTCCATCTCGAAAAATAAAAAATAAAATAATAAGGGGAGGGACAGCCAGGCATGGTGGCTTATGCCTGTAATCCTAGAACTTGGGGAGGCCAAAATGGGAGGATCATTTGTGGCTAGGAGTTTGAAGCCAGCCTGGGTAACACAGTGAGACCTTGTCTCTACAAAAAAATTTAAAAATTAGCCAGGCATGGTGGCACGTGCCTGTAGTCCTGGCTACTTGGGAGGCTATGGTAGCAGGATGGCTTGAGCCCAGGAGTTCAAGGCTGCAGTGAGCTATGATTACACCACTGCACTACAGCCTGGACAACAGAGCAAAACCCTATCTCCTAAAAAATTAAAAAAAAAAAAAAAAAAGAAGAAGAAGAGAAGGAGGAGAGACAGTCAGATTTGTTGTGGAAAGATTTATCTGGGTTTAAGAGAAAGAAACAATTGGACTGGGGCACACTGAAAGCAAAAAACTTAATTAAGGATGTTGTGGTAGTCTTGGTTAGAGAGTTGACACAACACATGAACCAGCAGAGTGGCACTGGGGATGAAGTGGTGACATTTAAAAGTGATTCTCAGCCCAGTATGGTGGCTCATGCCGGTAATCCCAGCACTTTGGGAGGCCGAGGTGGGCAGATCACCTCAGGTCAGGAGTACAAGATCAGCCTGGCCAACATGGCAAAACCCTGTCTCTACCAAAAATACAAAAATTAGCTGGGTGTGGTGGTGAGCACCTGTAATCCCAACTACTCAGGAGGCTGAGGCAGGAGGATTGCTTGAACCGGGGAGGCAAAGGTTGTAGTGAGTTGAGATTGTGCCACTGCACTCCAGCTTGGGTGACAGAGCGGAACTTCATCTCAAAAAAAAAAAGTAAAATAAATAAAAACAGTGCTTCTCAAAGTTTAAAGTGCTTATCAATCACCTGGGTATCTTATTAAAATCCTGATTTTATTCAGGTTGGGTCTGAGATGCTGCATTTCAAACACACTTGTGAATAATGCTGATGCTGCTGGTCTGAAGACCACTTTTATTGTTTTTTGACATACTTTTTAAATTTTTATTTTTATTTTTAGGCGGAGTCTCACTCTGTCGCCCAGGCTGGAGTGCAGTGGTGCAATCTCGGCTCACTGCAAGCTCCGCCTCCCGGGTTCATGCCATTCTCCTGCCTCAGCCTCCCGAGTAGCAGGGACTACAGGTGCCCGCCACCACGCCCAGCTAATTTTTTTTTGTATTTTTAGTGGAGACGAGGTTTCAGCATGTTAGCCAGGATGGTCTCGATCTCCTGACCTTGTGATCCGCCCTCCTCGGCCTCCCAAAGTGCTGGGATTACAGGCGTGAGCCACTGCGCCCGGCCGAGACATACTTTTTTTGATGTCTGTCGATGTCTTGCTCTTTCGACAAGGCTGGAATGCAGTGGTGCAATCATAATTCATTGCAGACTCGACCTCCCAGCTAAGTTGATCCTCCCATCTCGGCCTCCTGAGTAGCTGGGACCATGGGTGAGTGCCACTACACCTGGCTAGTTTTTTGTTTGTTTTTTGAGATGGAGTTTTGTTTTTTTTTTTTTTTTGAGACAGAGTCTCGCTCTGTCACCCAGGCTGGAGTGCAGTGGCCAGATCTCAGCTCACTGCAAGCTCCGCCTCCCAGGTTTATGCCATTCTCCTGCCTCAGCCTCCCGAGTAGCTGGGACTACAGGCGCCCACTACCTCGCCCGGCTAGTTTTTTGTATTTTTTAGTAGAGATGGGGTTTCACCGTATTAGCCAGGATGGTCTCGATCTCCTGACCTCATGATCCGCCCGTCTCGGCCTCCCAAAGTGCTGGGATTACAGGCTTGAGCCACCGCGCCCGGCCGAGATGGAGTTTTGTTCTGTCGCCTAAGCTGGAGTGCAGTGGCACAATGTTGGCTCATTGCAACCTCCGCCTCTCCTGGGTTCAATCTATTCTTGTGCCTCAGCCTCCTAAGTAGCTGGGATTACAGGGGTCTGCCACCATGCCTGGCAAATTTTTGTATTTGTTTTTTGTGGTTTTTTTTTTTTGAGAAGGAGTCTCGCTCTGTCGCCTAGGCTGGAGTGCAGTGGCACTATCTCGGCTCACTGCAAGCTCCGCCTCCCTGGTTCACGCCATTCTCCTGCCTCAGCCTCCCCAGTAGCTGGGACTACAGGTGCCCACCACCATGCCTGGCTAATTTTTTGTATTTTTAGTAGAGACGGTGTTTCATCTTGTTAGCCAGGATAGTCTCGATCTCCTGACCTTGTGATCCGCCTGTCTCGGCCTCCCGGAGTGTTGGGATTACAGGTGTATTTGTATTTTTTTTTTTTTTTTTTTTGAGACAGAGTTTCGCCCTTGTCACCCAGCCTGGAGTGCAATGGCATGATCTTGGCTCACTGCAAACTCCGCCTCTCGGGTTCAAGCGATTCACCTGCCTCAGCCTCCTGAGTAGCTGGAATTACAGGTGCCCACCACCACACTCAGCTAATTTTTGTGTTTTTAGTACAGGCAGGGTTTCACCATGTTGGTCAGGCTGGTCTCAAACTCCTGACCTCAAGCGAGCCACCTCACCTCAGCCTCCCAAAGTGCCGGGATTATAGATGTGAGCCACCATGCCCGGCCACACCTGGCTAGTTGTAAAATTTTATGTAGAGATGGGGTCTCCCTATGTTGCCCAGTCTCAAACACCTGAGCTTAAACAATCCTTCTGCCTCAGCCTCCCAAAGTGCTGGGATTACACACATGAGCTACCACACCTGGCCTGGAGACCATACTTTAGGTAGCAAAGATTTCTTAACTATTAAAGAAACAGAATTTATAGTTCATAATTGATTGGATGGGGTATGGGGTAAGGCTTGAGGTAAAATGTGTTGTTAAAGATTATAGTGAAATCTCCAGCTTAAGTGTCTGGGTGAAGGTGATGCTATCCACAGATACAAGATAAAGTACAGGTTTAGGTGAGGTAGATAACAGATAACATTTAGTGGGTACATAACATAATATGTGTCAGGCTCTTCACATATGTTGTTTTATGTACTCTGTCCAACAGACTTACGTGAGGTAGGCACTACTGTGATCCCATTTTAAGTCTGAGGAAAATGAGGACAAGGTCACACAGCTAGTAAGTAGAGCAGCCAAGATTCAGTCTCAGCACAGAACTCATGCAGTTAACCAATGGCAGTTTAAATTTGTGGCGCTGAAACACCTGTAGGATGTCATATGGAGCTGTCCTGTGTGCAGGTGGACATGCTGACCTGGAATTCAGGAGAGATCTTCTGAGCAATAAAGATCTGAGAGGTGCGGGACACGGTGGCTCATACCTGTATTCTTAGCACTTTGGGAGGCTGAGGCGGGCATATCACGAGGTCAGGAGTTTGAGACCAGCCTGGCCAATATGGTGAAACCCTGCCTCTATTAAAACTACAAAAAAAAAATTAGCCAGGCGTGGTGGCGCGTGCCTGTAATCCCAGTTACTCGGGAGGCTGAGGCACAAAAATTGCTTGAACCTGGGAGGTGGAGGTTGCAATGAGCCGAGATTGTGCCACGGCACTCCAGCCTGAAAAACAGAGTGAGATTCTGTCTCAAAAAGAAAAGAAAAAAAAAAGGATCTGGGAGGAAGGAGGTGCATACCAATAGTCCCAGTTACTTGGGAGGCTGAAGTAGGAGAATTGTTTGAGGCCAGGAGTTCAAAACCAGCCTGGGCAACAAGTGAGACCCCGTCTCTCTCTCTCTTTTTTTTATTTATTATTATTATTATTTTTGAGATGGAGTCTCACTCTGTTACTCAGGCTGGAGTGCAGTGATGCAATCTCGGCTCACTGCAACCACCACCTCCTGGGTTCAAGAGATTCTCCTGCCTCAGCCTCCTGAGTAGCTGGGATTACAGGTATGAGCCACCACGCCCAACTAATTTTTCTGTATTTTTAGTAGAAACAGGGTTTCGTCATGTTGGCCAGGCTGGTCTCAAACTCCTGACCTCAGGTAATCCGCATACCTTGGCCTCCCAAAGTACTGAATCACAGGCGTGGGCCACTGCGCCCAGCCCCCGTCTGCTTTTATATATAATTTAAAAAAAAAAAAAAAGATCTAGGAGGAATTAAGGCACTGGAGTGAATGAAATCATCTATGAAGGATCAAAATCTACCCCTTCCAAGTGGTGTCAATCTTGTTCTATTTTCCTTTGTCTTTTAAGTGTTGCAGAGGAGAAATCCGAAGAAAGACAGTTTTTAGCATTTTTTTTTTTTTTCCCTGAGATGGAGTCTCGTTCTTATCACCATCTATGAATCTATGAAGGGTCAAAACCTACCCTTTCAAAGTGTTATCAATCTTGTTCCATTTTCCTTTGGCTTTTAAGTGTTGCAGAGGGGAAATCTGAATAAACCCAGTTTTTAGCTTTTTTTTGAAATGGAGTCTCGTTCTTGTTACCCAGGCTGGAGTGCAATGGCGCAATCTCAGCTCACTGCAACCTGTGCCTCCCGGGTTCAAGTGATTCTCCTGCCTCAGCCTCCCAAGTAGCTAGGATTACAGGTGCCAGCCACCATGCCCGGCTAATTTTTGTATTTTTAGTAGAGACAGGGTTTTACCACATTGGCCAGGCTGGTCTCAAACTCCTGACCTCAGGTGATCCACCCGCCTCAGCCTCCCAAAGTGCTGGGATTACAGGCGTGAGCCACCTCACCCAGCCATCTTTTTTTTTTTCTCCCCCGCCCGGAGACGGAGTCTCACTCCATTGTCCAGGTTGGAATGCAGTGGCATGATCTCAGCTCACTACAACCTCCACCTCCTAGATTCAAGCAATTCTCCTGCCTCAGCCTCCCAAGTAGCTGGGATTACAGGTGCACACCACCACACCCAGCTACTTTTTGTATTTTTAGAAGAGACGGGGTTTCGTCATTTGGTCAGGCTGGTCTAGAACTCCTAACCTCATGATCCGCCCACCCTGGCCTCCCAAAGTGCTGGGATTACAAGCGTGAGCCACCACGCCCGCTGGCCAGCTCTTTGATAAATAACATTTTTTCCCTAATTGGGTCTATTAGTGTTTGTTCTTTGTCCTTGAAACTTAACAGTTTTCCCAGATTATGTGTTGTTGTTGGTTTCTTATTAATTTTTCTCAATCTCAGTGAACCCACTCTATTTCCACCTCCACCTCAGATCTTTTTGCAATCTAAGGAAACTTTTCTCCAATTGTAATTTTGATTATTCACTCTAACCGATTTGCTCTGTCTTCCCGTGGGGATGCCTAGAGTTAGAATCCCTAGATGCTGTCCATCCCCATTATCTTCTCTTACAGAATTGCATCACTTTGTTCCATATTCTTGAAATTTTTCTCATGTTTATCTTCTATATTGCTGATGTACTCTTCCACATCGAGTCTACTTTTTTTTTTTTTTGAGATGGAGTCTTACTCTGTGGCCCAGGCTAGAGTTCAGTGGCGCAATCTCGGCTCACTGCAACCTCTGCCTCCCGGGTTCAAGCAATTCTATTGCCTCAGCCTCCCGAGTAGCTGGGACTACAGGCGCACTGGCACGCCTAGCTAATTTTTTGTATTTCAGTAGAGATAGGTTTACACCGTGTTGCCTACGTTGGTTCCCAACTCCTGAGCTCAGGCAATCTGCCCTCCTCGGCCTCCCAAAGTGTTGGGATTACAGGCGTGAACCACCGTGCCTGGCCGGTTATTGTGGTTTTAATTTCATGGTACTCCATTTATCTTGGCCTGTTTTTAAAAAAAATATGCAATGTCCTCTTCTGAGAATAAGAATTAGGTATTTTCTAAAATTGGGTCCTGCTTCATGGGCTAAATATATTGTGAAGGAGTAAATTTTGGCTGCAGCAGTTTATTCCTTTTCTCATGTGTCACATCCTTTTTCCCCCACAGGATTTTTTGTTTGTTTGTTTCTCTGTTTTAGAGACAGGGTATTGCTCTGTTGTCCAGGCTAGCCTTGAATTCTTGGGTCCAAGTTGGGATTACAGGTGTGAGCCACCACACCAGCTTCCATCAGAGAGTTAAACAAACAAACAAAAAACTTTGTCTATTCTCCTTTGAGATTGACTAATTGATCTTTGTTGATGTCTAGAAGTCAAGAGTTGATGGTTTTAAACTTGGAAGTGAGGATATAGGGTCAGCCGCTCTTCCTTCTCCCTCCAAAGATGGCAGGGGAAGTGGTTCAGAAGCAGTGGCTGGGTCATTGTCTCGTCTTAGCTTTCCTTGGTATCCGCCTGCTTCAGGACTCTAATTTTTATTTTTTCAACCTCTGTTGTTTGTGACTGTTTCTGGGTCTGGTGTGTCTGTCTCTTTATCTCTAAATCTCGATGTTTTGGTTTTAGTGACTTCATCTTTGCATTTCTATTTCAGTACCTGCTCTGTCCATCTGTATCAATCTGGGTCTGTTTCCAAATGCAAATGTATCTCTCATGTGTTTCGACCCACTGACACCTAATCCCTTACTCTCTGCTTTGTATTTCTTCTTTTCTTTCCTTTTTTTTTTTTTTTTTTTTTGGAGACGGAGTCTTGCTCTGTTGCCCAGCCTGGAGTGCAGTGGCGCGGCTCACCGCAACCTCCTCCTCCCGGGTTCAAGCGATTCTCCTGCCTCAGCCTCCCGTGTAGCTGGGATTACAGGCACCCACCACCACGCCAAGCTAATTTTTGTATTATTATTATTTTGTTTTCGAGACGGAGTCTTGCTCTGTCGCCCAAGCTGAAGTGCAGTGAGGCGATCTCGGCTCACTGCAACCTCCGCCTCCCGTGTTCAAGCCATCCTCCTGTCTCAGCCTCCCAAGTAACTGGGATAACAGGCGCCCGCCACCGCGCCCGGTTAAATTTTATATTTTTAGTAGAGACGGGGTTTTACCATGTTGGCCAGGCTGGTTTTGAACTCCTGATCTCGTGATCCGCCCGCCTCAGTTTCCCAAAGTGCTGGGATTACAGGCATGAGCCACCTCGCCCGGACTTAATTTTTGTATTTTCAGTAGGGACCTGGTCTCAAACTCCTGATCTCAAGTGATCCGCCCGCCTTGGCCCCCCAAAGTGACAGGCGTGAGACACCGCACCCTCCCTTCTGCTCTGTACTTCTTCATCGTACTTATCACAACTTGAGTATTACACGTATTTGTCTGTCTCCTCTCTCTAAAAAGTAACTCCCAGGAACATGGAGTGTGCTCAACAAACATCTGAACCAACCTGATTCGCGTATCCTCTCAGTGTCTCCTTTTAATCTCAACAATTGTGTTTCACACTTTCTCAGTATGCAAATATCTTTCTCGGTCTGGGGTCATACCTTTCGGTTTCTGCCCTAGTGCCAAGGCCTCTTAAGTTTATCAGCGTGTGGACCACGGATTCGCAGAGGCCTGAGCTGTGGCGCGGCCGGGCTATGGCGCGTCGTCGGGCCTCAAGCACAGCCCCTTGTCCCTCGCTGGCTCTGTTCGGTACTTCCTCGGGTGCTCGCCCGGGCCCCTGCCATCTCTCACTTCAGCCCCGTGGGTTCTGCCCCACGTCTGTCTCCTTGGGTGTCTGAAGAGACAAGTCCCGCGCCGACGCCCCCGCGAACGCACGTGACCGCGCCCGGTGGTGCCCCCTGAGTCAACGCCGCGCAGTGCCCCTCCCGGAGCCCGCCGCTTCCGCCGGGCCGCGCGGCCCCGCCCCCAGCCGCTAGGAACCAATCCGCATGCACGCTGCTTGGCCCCGCCCGGGCACCCTTCTCGGCGCGCGCCCCTCCCTCCGCCCGCCCGCCGGCCCGCCCGTCAGTCTGGCAGGCAGGCAGGCAGGCAGTCGGTCCGAGTGGTTGTGGGCTCTTCAGGTCTGCCACACGGCGTCTTCTTTCCTCCCCCCAGTCAGCGGCGGCGGCTGCACCGGCGGCGGCGCAGTCCCTTCAGGAGGGGCGATAGAAGCTGAGCGGCGGCCGCCGAGCGTCGAGCTCAGCGCGGCGGAGGCGGCGGCGGCCCGGCAGCCAACATGGCGGCGGCGGCGGCGGCGGGCGCGGGCCCGGAGATGGTCCGCGGGCAGGTGTTCGACGTGGGACCGCGCTACACCAACCTCTCGTACATCGGCGAGGGTGCCTACGGCATGGTGTGGTGAGTGTCCGCGCCCGGCCACGCCCGGCCCCCCGCCGCCCGGGGCCGCAGCGGACGCAGCCTCGGCCTCGCCGGCGCCTCGGCCTCAGGCGCCGCGGCGACCTCGAACCCGGACTTCACTGCGGTCCGCGCGCCAGGGCTCGGGCGGGGCCCTGGGCCGGTTGAGGTTTAGGTGTTGTTGCTCTCGCGCTTCCCGGGCCGGCGGTCGCTCGGGAAGGGGCGCAGCGTGGGGGGCGGGGGGCGGAGGCCGGGACTAGTGGACCCTCGGCCCCGGGCGCAGCGCCGCCTTTAAAGTCTGGACCCTCGGGAAGGCAACGGAAGCGCCTCCACCCCCCAATTTGCTAGTATCATGGCCTTCTTTTGGACTTTCTATTGTAAAACCGGGAATTCCATCAGATGCTTGTCGGTGTTGGCGGCGGTGGCTGCTGAGGTCCTGAAAGCGGTTCGCCTCCGTGTGTGTGCAGAACACCGAAATAATTTTTCTCTCCTCGCCTCTGTTTGCAGCCAACGGCTTTCATTAACTGTCCTCAGCGGTGCTAATGGTGGTCTCCGCGCAGGCTTTCTAAAATGGATTACTGACACCAGTGTTGGCGGAGTATTTCCGTCTTGAAGTTTGTACTTTCAAGTGGACTTTAATATCGTACTGCTAGCGTTTCAGGAAGGATAAACCAACATTACTCTCTTCATTTATTAAAGATCCATTTAGAGTTGGGCCTAATTTGACTTTTTTTTTAGCCCCCAAGTGAGCTCTTTTACCAGCATAAATGCTCCCAGATGTTTTAGCCCAATTGCTATGGACTCCTGTTAATGATTTAGTGGTCATTATGTATGCAGCCTTAATGGAGTTATTGCAGAATCACGTGTAGACTCCCTCATCTTGATTCAGGTCCCTTAGAAAAGTGAAATGATAGTGACGGTTTTTCTTTTTCTCTTTTTTTTGAGACGGGGTCTCGCTCTGTTGCCCAGGCTGAAGTGCAGTGGCACGATCTCTGTTCACTTCAACCTCCGCCTCCTAGGTTCAAGCGATTCTCTTGCCTCAGCCTCCCTAGTAGCTGAGACTACAGGCGCGCACCACCACGCCCGGCTAATTTTTGTATTTTTTAGTAGAGACAGGGTGTCACCATGTTGACCCGGATGGTCTCAATCTATTGATCTAGTGATCCGCCCGCCTCGGCCTCCCAAAGTGCTGGGATTACAGGCGTGAGCCACCACGCCCCGCTGACCGTATTGTTTTTTTTAAAGCAAACTAGCGGTAGCATTTTGTGCTGGTGAGGACTTGTGGAAATAGATTTCCTTAAATCTGAATCTTGTGAATGTGTCTTTTGTGTTGACTGAAGGAAGTAAACTAATAATTTATTGAGCACTTCGTGGCGGGTACTGTGCTACATATATTATTTCATTTTATTTGAACAGCCACATTGAGGGAGGAAGATGGTGTTATTCCTTTTTTCAGGTGAGAAAGTGTTTCGAGGTGAAGCCAATTCCTGAGGTCATAGAACTGGAGTTATTAAGATTGTAGACTGAGATTCTACTAGACACACTGCAGCTCTTTTCAGCTGTCTTTAGGAAAACACTCTGCGTTCCTTAGTGTAATTAATACTTGCAGAATTTTCTGTATCTTACTGTTACAAAGTAAATACAAGTCTGTTTCAGAAATGTATTCAAATTTCAATCATCATAATTTTAGAAATGCCATAGAAGGCATGTTTTACCAAGTAAGGTAGCTAGATAGAAAGATTAGTTAAAATTCTTTTAAAATAGACTTTAATTGAATCTTTAATGTTTTCACTTTCTTTAGGAGCAAAATGCTGAATACAACTGTGAAAATTAATATGAACTCACAGGCTTAGGAGCCAAGAGAGAATTTAAATTAGGTCGAGCCTAAAAGAAATAAGGCCCTGAAAAGTAATGAAGAGAAAGTATTGCCAGTAGCATTATTTCTCCACCATACATCTCATTGCTGTTGCACTCACTGGGAAGCGTGCCAGTGAACATGTCTCATTATGAGAGGCTCAGAATTTCCCATCACATCCTTTGGACCTTTTAACAAGATTAGCTTATCTAAAATGTGGACTGAAAAAAGTCTTTTACGTTTAGGACATGTCAATTGAAAAGATACCCCCATCTGATAAGATTTCTCCTGTCTGATAAGGTTTTTACTAGTCTGAAGTTGTTTAGATGTGGGAACCACTTCTGTCACTGCTGTAGGCTTATTTGACCATCTGACTCTCCATTTGAAATGCTAAGTCCTCTTTTTGTGATTTTCCTTTCCTAAGTGAAATACAAATATAATTGGAATTTGAATCCTAGATCCAGATTATAGCCTTTTATCAGGTTGATGACATACCCTGCTGTTAACCTTCTCCATTGCGCGTTATTAGCATTTAATAAATGTTGGCTAACAGTGCTGGGTTTATGGAGGGCTTGTTGAAATATTCACTAATATTTGAATAGTGATCTTTTAAAAAATGTTTCCAGAAGGATTTATGGATTTTTAGCCATTTTTTAGATTTATCCCCCTCCATTTCCTTATCAATTCATTAGGAATCGTGACTATTTTGTTTAGAGCCCTTTCCTAATCATTATGTAGAGGATGTAAAGATGAAGAGTGGGGTTTGAGTTGGGCCTTTAAGAGTGGGTGTGATTTTGATGTGCAGATAATAGGAGCAAGTGACAGCTTGAGCTGTGGAATCTAATCCTGGAAATGTACTTAGGTGGCAAACTGTAGAGGACTCCAAAGGCAAAAGTAAGTTTTACTGTATATTTGTTCAGTGGAGGAAGCATCTTTTTATTTGTTTATTTAATTTTTTTTTTTTTTTGAGATGGAGCCTTGCCCTGTCGCCCAGGCTGGGGTGCAGTGGCATGATCTCGGCTCTCTGCAACGTCTGCCTCCTACGTTCAAGCGATTCTCCTGCTTCAGCCTCCTGAGTAGCTGGAACTACAGGCGCGTGCCACCACGCTCAGCTAATTTTTTTGTATTTTTGTAGAGACGGGGTTTTGCCATGTTGGCCAAGATGGTCTCGAACTCCTGACCTCAAGTGATTCCCCCTGACCTCAGCCTCCCAGAGTGCTGTGATTATAGGCGTGAGCCACCGCGCCTGGCCTTGTTTTGAAAGAGGCAGTCATACATGGTCAATTTTGAAATTTTTTGGGAAGACGAATCAACACTAGTGGGAATGAAGGAAGAAGAACTGGAGTGGGGAAATAAATTAGGAAAGTGTAACCACCTAGAGGTGCAGTAATAAAGTGGCAGCGAAAGGTGGCAGGTGGAGGTGAAGAGCTTTGTATTGACAGAAATAGTAACAGGGACCCTTGTGGGAAGAGTGGTAGAAAGAGTTTTTAATCATGGCAAGTATGGGTGGAATCAAACGATGATGAGACCTTAAAGGGTAAGAGACCAAGAGAGGTGGGATTTGGATTGGAGGAATTTCTGAGATAGAGCAAGGCTTGCGGGTTGAGTGGCTCTGGGCGGTTGTTCATTCTGAGGCTTCTGGGTTGGGAGCCTGGGAGATGGTGGTGCCATTATCCAAGTAAAGGAATACTGTTAGGCAGAGCAGATTTGTCAGGGAGAAATAGTTCTGGTTTGAACGTGTTAAGTTTGTAATGCCTGTAGGCCGTTCAGGCTATATCCAGAAGCCATCTTAAAATTTGTAAGAGGGGAGCAGGAACTGAAGATGAAAATTAGTGTAAATAGTAGTTAAAATCTTAAGTGGATGAGCACAGATTTTTGTTGTTGTTGTTGTTGAGACGGAGTCTCGCTCTGTCTCCCAGGCTGGAGTGCAGTGGCGTGATCTCACTCACTGCAGGCTCCGCCTCCCGGGTTCACGCCATTCTCCTGCCTCAGCCTCCCAAGTAGCTGGGACTACAGGTGCCTGCCACCACGCCCAGCTAATTTTTTGCATTTTTAGTAGAGACGGGGTTTCACCGTGTTAGCCAGGATGGTCTCGATCTCCTGACCTCCTGATCCGCCTGTCTCGGCCTCCCAAAGTGCTGGGATTACAAGCATGAGCCACCGTGCCCGGCAAGCACAGATTCTTATTTGGGTCATTGGTTAGGTGAGATTGCAATCATGTTTTCTATATTTATCTTTTTGGTAAAAAATACATAGCATTTGATAGATTTTTTCAAAAGAGTCCATTATCCCAGAAACATTACGAACCACTGAAGTAGAACAGAAGGACCAACCAGGTAACTCTGGCAAAGGAAGAGGAAGCCGATGACTGGTCAGATGTATAAGAGAACAGTGTAGACAGGGAGGAAGGAGAGGAGAGATTGAAACACTCTTAGTATGCTTGATCATCTTAAGACTAATATAGCAAGTGTCTATTTTGGATAAATTGAGTTTGAAATACTGTTTCTGAATGCGACAAGAGAGCTCATGGGGTCATCTCCATAGAGATGTTAATTGAAGCCTTGAGAGTAGATAAAACATCTGAGAACTAAGCCAAAGGAGTGCCTGCCTTTACTATGTCAATAAAGGGCAAGTTATGGAAGAGGACAGAGGAAATGTGGCCAGAGAGACCAAAGAACTGGGAGTGCACATTATGAAAGTAGCCAAGGGAGATGGTACTCATTAAGGGATTGGTATTGAATACTATAGAAGGGAAACAATGCAGCTGACAAGTCATATTTGTTGACTTTCAGCCCTTTTTTTTTTTTTTTTTTTTTTTGAGACAGAGTCTTGTTCTGAGTCTTGTTCTTGTTCAGAGTCTCCCAGACTGGAATGCAGTGGCATAATCTTGGCTCACTGCAATCTCTGCGTCCTGGATTCAAGTGATTCTCTTGCCTCAGCCTCCCAAGTAGCTGGGATTACAGTTGTGTGCCACCACACCCGGCTAATTTTTGTATTTTTAGTAGAGACGGGGTGTCGCCATGTTGGCCAGGCTGGTCTCAAACTCCTGACCTCAGGTGATCACCCTGCCTCAGCCTCCCAAAGTGCTGGGATTACAGTGTGAACCACTGTGCCTGGCCTCTTTTTCTTTTTTTAAAGCGATGATGTTCAACTTGGGAAAGCTGAATGAATAAAAGAAAAAAAGAGGGGATGGTTTCAACTAAAATTTCACTGTGATCACATTCCTGATGGCAGAATTTCTTGTCTTGTTAAGGTTATTGTGATTATAGCAGACTAGTAGAACTACCACGTATTCAGCACTCTGTTTTGTATTTTACATACGTTAATGCTAAGCCATATAACCATGCAGCAAAAGTGGTAACTTATGTTTGTTTTTTACCCCGCAAGTGAAGAAACTTGAGGCACACAGAGGTTAGTTAACTTGCCCAGTGACACACAGCTAGGAAGTGATGGAGCAACCCCAGTTTGTCTGGTTCCTAAGTAATGCTCCACCAAAGATGAGAGTTGAGAAAATAGATTATTTCAGTAACAAGAAGTATCTGTTGTCTGCTTTTGCTTGTATCACTTTTTAGCGTTTAAAACCTTTCAGGCCGGGCGCGGTGGCTCAAGCCTGTAATCCCAGCACTTTGGGAGGCCGAGATGGGCGGATCACGAGGTCAGGAGATCGAGACCATCCTGGCTAACATGGTGAAACCCCGTCTCTACTAAAAAGTACAAAAAACTAGCCGGGCGAGGTGGCGGGCGCCTGTAGTCCCAGCTACTCGGGAGGCTGAGGCAGGAGAATGGCGTAAACCCGGGAGGCGGAGCTTGCAGTGAGCTGAGATCTGGCCACTGCACTCCAGCCTGGGCCACAGAGCGAGACTCCGTCTCAAAAAAAAAAATAAATAAATAAAAAATAAATAAAACTTTTCATGCAGAGTTATTTACTCAGAAAATGTTTATTGAACTCTTCATCCAAATAATGGGATGGAATTAGGGAATAATACAGAAAAGATACCAGTGCTGTCCAGGAGTTTGTGAAGTGCTGAGAGAAAAAGAAGAGCAGAGTGACTTGGGGCTGTCTTTCTATGGCTTCCCAAACTTCTGACCTAAGTGTTGATGTGTGAGTAGGAGTTTGCCTTGAGAAGTGCATTCTAGGCAAAGCGAAGTGTGCATGTAAAGAGCATGAATACAGTGCATCAGGTCAGGAAAGCCACAAATTTCTTGGGATGGCTGGAGTCTAGGGTGCCTTAGTAAGAAGGTGGGAGTTAACACAGCTGAGGGTAGGCAAGGCCAAATCCTGAAGGGCATTATTTGCTAAGGACTTTGGACTTGATCTTGTAGGTGACAGAGTCATTAAAGGATGTCCCTCTTTCTGCCAGTTCCACCCCCACTTTGTCTCTTATGCTTTCTGCCCATTGTTCCTACTTTTTTTTTTTTTTTTTTTTGAGATGGAGTTTTGCTTGGAGGCTTACTGCATCCTCGCCTCCTGGGTTCAAGCAATTCAGCCTCAGCCTCCTGAGTAGCTGGGATTACAGGCATGTGCTACCACGCCTGGCTAATTTTTGTATTTTTAGTAGAGAGAGGATTTCCCCATGTCAGCTGGGCTGGTCTCAAACTTCTGACCTCAGGTGATCCACCCGCCTCAGCCTCCCAAAGTACTGGGATTACAGGCGTGAGCCATCGCACCTGGCTGCATTGTGCCTACTTTATCTTGTGGTATTCAGTGGGGGTGATTTTACCTCCCTGCTACAGAGGCATTTGGAAATGTATTGGTGGGGGGGCTTTTTGTTGTGTTGTCACGTTGATTAGGGGGTGTTATTGGCCTTCAGTAGGCATGTCAGGGGCAGACATGCTAAATGATCTGGATTGCATGGTACACTCCCTCCACTGGAGAATCATCCTGCCAAGATGCCCATACTACATCACCCCAGCCCGCCCCAAGAAACATCAGGCCCTATTTAAGTCCTGCTTTTCTCTAAAGCTCGTCTCTGTGAACTTTGCCTTGTTGCTTCTTGTTAATGCACTCTCTTCATGGATCTCTGCTGGGTGTTTGTACCAGCTGTTTGAAAGGCAGGAACAGCAATAACATACCTATAAAAGCTCTAGACCTGGAAACAGAGATCTTGATTGAGATTCTTAGTTTTGCTTGCTCATTGTTTACTTGCCATTTAATCAAGAAGTCTCTTGTACACTTTTGGAGCTCAAAGATGCAAAGAGAGCGGCTTACGTAAGTAACAGAAGAATCTAGTGTTTCTGAGCAGAGTTTAGAGTAAAAGGATAACTCAAAACAAAATTGATTTTTATATTAATAGTATCCTTAATGATGTATTCCTGGTAGTTAGCTATAACCATTACACCATTCCCATAATCTGATTTGTATAAATTCAAGTTGACTTTTCCCAAAAGCTATATGTAATTTATTCCTCACCTTGCTCACAATTTAAATACCTATTGATTGAAAAACACCTGATTCCCCAACAAACATCCAGAGCTCCTTGCCTCCAGCCTACTCCACCCACCCTCTTGCCCAATCCTGAGATGCTTTTTGCTCCCCTTTAACTTTGCTTTTTTTCTTTCACTTCTTGAGGCTCCCACACCGAGAGGTGCTTAGCAGCTCATCCAGTAGCTGCACTGCCTCTGCTCCCTCTAGGAAAGGCCACCCACCTGAGCTTTGAAATGGCCCACACCATACCAGAAGGAGGAAGGGAGATTGCAGGAGGATTCAGACCCTACCCAGGCTTTCTGGAAACTGAGCAGAACCACAGGCGGAGAAAGCTATAGGCAGCTGAACAAAATTTACGTGTTTCTATTTCCCCAGCTATAAAATGAAAGGATTGGGCTCTGGCTGTGGTTTTCAAACATTCTCCTCTTTTAGGGGCTTCAGGCCTCACCCCAAGTAGGGAAACTTCACATACAGCATCCTCTCCCCTAATCCCTGTTTTTTCCATTCTTTGCTCTTCTTTTATCTACCTCCTTCCCCTCCCCTTTCCCTTCTTTCTTCCTCTGTCCTTAGTCTTTTTTCTTTTTCTTAATTTCCTTTTAGTCATTATCATTTTCCTTTTTTTTTTTTTTTGAGACATAGACTCGCTCTGTCACCCAGGCTGGGGTGCAATGGCACGATCTCAGCTCACTGCAACCTCTGCCTCCCGGGTTCAAGTGATTTCTCCTGCCTTAGCCTCCTGAGTAGCTGAGACAACAGGCGCGTGCCACCACGTTGGGCTAATTTTTGTATTTTTAGTAGAGAAGGGGTTTCTTTTTTTTTTTTTTTTTTTGAGACTGAGTCTGGCTCTGTCGCCCAGGCTGGAGTGCAGTGGCCGGATCTCAGCTCACTGCAAGCTCCGCCTCCCGGGTTCACGCCATTCTCCTGCCTCAGCCTCCCGAGTAGCTGGGACCACAGGCGCCCGCCACTTCGCCCGGCTAGTTTTTTGTATTTTTTTTTTAGTAGAGACGGGGTTTCACCGTGTTAGCCAGGATGGTCTCGATCTCCTGACCTCGTGATCCACCCGTCTCGGCCTCCCAAAGTGCTGGGATTACAGGCTTGAGCCACCGCGCCCGGCCGAGAAGGGGTTTCACAGTGTTAGCCAGGATGGTCTCAATCTCTTGACCTCGTGATCTGCCCGTCTCGGCCTCCCAGAGTGCTGGGATTACAGGCATGAGCCACTGTGCCTGGCAGTCATTATCATTTTCAATTCACATAGGTAGTAACTATTAGGGTTAGCAGGGTAAGATTCCATTTGGAAAAAGGATTTGATTGCTTTAAAAATGATGTTGGGCAACCCACAGGATAGATGCTCTCCAAGGTCCCTCCCAGATTCTCAGACTCAAGGCAGGCCCTGGGGTTTGAACCTATGGCCAGTAGGAGCTGGATAGCAGGTGTCTGCATGGTATATGCCATGACCAACTGACTAATGTTAGTTGCAAGCCTGCCTTGCTGGTTTCAGCTTCATTCTCATTCTTGTCTTTCTTCTTTTCTTGTTTTTTTGAGACCGTCTCACTCTGTTGCCCAGGCTGGAGTGCAGTGGTACAATCTTGGCTCACTGCAACCTCTGCCCCCAGGTTGAAGCAGTTCTGCTGCCTCAGCCTCTTGAGTAGCTGGGATTACAGGCACCTGCCACTGTGCCCAGCTAATTTTTTTTTTTTTTTTTTGTAGTTTTTAGTAGAGATGGGCTTTCACCATGTTGCCCAGGCTGGTCTTGAACTTCTGACCTCGTGATCCACTCGCCTCGGCCTCCCAAAGGGCACCTGACCATCATCCTTGTCTTTGAGGTATTATATTTTTCACTTTACACATAAGGAAACTAGGTCTCAGGTAACTCGTTCCGGGTTCACAGCCAGTAAGTATATTGCAGAACTGAGATCTAAATTGAGATTTATGTAGACCCCAAATCCTGTGACCTTTTTTTCTTTTAACTACTATAGGTTTTCTCTGTTATACCGAGTTACCTAGAAACGTACTTCCTACAGCCTGGGTTTCTGAATGGATTAGCCCTAAAGTATAAAATGATTATGTCATTGCAGACAGACCTGAAGAAGAGGCTAGAAAGGATTAGAGTTAAAGTAACTTTGTTTTTTGTTTTTGTTTTTTCTTTATCTCCAAAGGCTCTGTCATCTAGCAACTTAGTTTTTATCAGGAAGTAGTGTTGATTTCTTCCCATTCCTTCTAGTTACCTCTACCAGTTTCTTGATTTTCATTCATTTAATATTATTAAACATGTACCTGATTATGTGCTAGGCAGTAGAAACAAAGTAGTGAACAAAAGTTGTTCTTACACTTTGGTGTTTACAGTCCACCAGGGCAGTAATAACATTTACTGAGTGTGATGAGGTGTGGAGTGCCACTGGATAATATAAAAGGTGAAGCTACGATATGGTGAGTAGTCAGGAAGGGTTTCCTGGAGGAAGTGGTGTTTAAGCTGGGACCTGAAGGAAGACTTAGAGCTAGCTAGGTAAAAGGTAGGGTAGAGTGCTGGAGTGTTTTAGACACTACCTTGTAGGGACTGCATTATAAAAAATGAAAAGTTTATGATTAAGATCTGGGGGCCTTTGTCATGTTACTGCAAGGATAGAAAGTGCAGTTAAAGCTTCAGGTATAGTTGGAACGAGGAACTGGAAAATAGACCAACGGAGCTACCTCCCTCCCTCTTTACTGTTACAAAATCTTCTTGCACCCTACGTCTCTGAACAGCTGGGTTTTTTCCCCCTCTTTTCTCTTTTGTCACTTCCCCATGCACTAAGCAGGGGAGAGCTGACCCTAGCTCCCTGAAGGTGTGTGTCTTCAGGTTTTTTAATGACCAGAGGCTGAGAACACTCTGAATCCAATTCCAAGTGGAACAAAATCTGTAAAAACACTGTTAGGGAGATCATTCTGCACAGAAGAGTTAACTCCACCTGGCCTTTCCAGCCTGGGAGAGTGTCTGCCTCTGGTCTAGTCAGCTGAGGCCCAAGGTGCGGTCATTTATTAAATAAAGCTGCATATCTCGGAACGTCTGAAGGGCAAGGTGGGAGTTGTCAAAAGGGGTCTCTCATTGATTTCTGACTTGTTAGGTTAAAGTTCTTGGTGCTCTTTTCCCTGCCATTCTCCAGGGAGTGTGTATCACTCTCCAGTTTTTACAGATGAGGAAAATGAAACAAAAGTTGGGTAACTTGCCAGTCACAAGTAAGGGGTCAAAGGATTGTCACGAGGATTAAATAAAACAGTATAGTTGAAGTGCTGAGCACTTGGTACCTAGTTAATTCTCTGTTACTCCTTTGAAGTAAACAGGGTTGGCAAGATGTGAATCCCCTTTTGCCTCAGTCTCTATGTAAAGCAGAATGTGCAGAAGTACAAATATTTGGCTTGGTGGTCAGATGACTTTACAATGGTATGGAATTGATACACATTCAGTAGACACCTTACTTCCGAGTACCCATGCAACTGTTCTGTTTTTCATTTTCAGTGTAGTAGTTTATACATCATATGAGTTATTCTACCCTTTTATTATAAAATGGACTTTGTGTTAGATGATTTTGCCCACCTGTAGGCTAGTGTAAGTGTTCTGAACATGTTTAAGGTAGGCTAAGCTAATCTGTGATATTTGGTAGGTTAGGTGTATTAAATGCATTTTCAGCTAAGCTGGGCGCAGGACTCATGCCCAGGACTTTGGGAGGCCGAGGCGTGAGGATTCCTTGAGCTTAGGAGTTTGAGACCAATCCAGGCAACCCAGTGAGGCCTCGTCTGTACTAAAGTTACTTAAAAAAAAAAAAAAAAAGCCAGGTGTGGTGGTACATGCCTATAGTCCCAGCTACTTGGGAGCCTGAGGCTGAGGATCACTTGAACCTGGGTGGTCAAAGCTACAGTGAGCCGTCCTTGTGCCACCACATTCCCGCCTGGCCACAGCAAGAAGTTTTCCAAAAAAGAAGCATTTCACCTTACGAGGTTTTCCATTTATGATGGGTTTATTGGGATGTAAGCCCGTAGTAAGTCAAGGAACATCTTTATATAGTTAGAATAGGGACTGTCAAGTGTTTCATGCATAATCCAGATCTTCAGGAGGCAACATCAGGGAAACCTGAGTTTAGGGATATTCTACAAAATAACTAGCCTGTAAACCTCAAAATTAAGTCAAGATCATGGAACCAAGAAAACACTGAGGAATTGTTCCACATTAAAGTAGTGTATAAAAACATGGCAACTCCATGTGGTTCATAATTCTGAGTCGGCATGATTGGCAAAACTAGAATGAGGTATGAAGATTAGATTGTAGTCGTATATCTGTGTTAATGATTTTATTTTTATCTTCTTTTTTTTAACTTTTTTTTTTGTATTTTCTTTTTTATTTTTTTCCTTCATTTTTGTTTGTTTTTTTGTTTGTTTTTTGTTACAAACCCTTGTGTCAATGGCTGACTGCTCTGCTGTGTACAAAACCCCAACCCAGGAACAGGTTGTCTATGAATGGTTTAGCACTGGGTCCCCTGTGAATGTGCATTGTATTACGGGCGAAAGGGTGGTCGCCTTTCTACTGCGCCAAGTTTTCCAGCATGAGGGACTTTCCATATCTGGTCCTCAGCTATGATATGGTGGGGGACCAGCTATCTGAGGCTAACCGAGGCTCCACATGTGGCTGCCCTATCATTTCGCCGGGGCAGGATTCTGACTTAGAGGCCTTTGGTCATAATCTTACAGATAAGTGTTGATGATTTCGACGGTTGCATTTTGATTTTGTGGGAGAATAGTCTTGTTTTGTTTGTAGGAAATAGTCACTAAAGTATTGGGGGATAATGAGAAAGAATTATTGACAAACTTACTCTCACATGCTTCGGAGACTAAAAGTTTGATAAGCTAGATGTAGAACTTTTCTATGGTTTGAGATATAGTTCCTTTTCTCTAAAGAGTTGTTGGTGAGTCTCTTTCAAAAAGGTACTTGAGTGAGGATGTGTTGAAATTTGTGGGAAGCTGTGAAAGGCAGCTTTTAGCCTACCGAAAGAGGACTGGCCTGGAAGGCAGAGACCTGAGTCTTAGTCCCTGCTTCCAATGGCATGTCACATGGGCATGTGCTGGTCACTCTGCTTCTGCAGATTTTTGTTTTTCTCATCTGTGGAGTTAAGGGATTGGGATGGTTTCTAGGGTCTCTTACAGCTCTAATATTGTCGCCGCCCTCAGGAACATTACATGAAATTAGTGTGTATGCTGTATGTTAAGAAGATTCGTGTGTAGATTGTTTCCCAGTTGCTGAGCTGTCTTTAGTGTAATTTACCTCAGAAATCTCTGGATAATCATTATTGAGATATAATGAAATAGGAAAAAACCTAAAATAGGTTAAAAACTAGTAAATTGATTTACTTCAACATTAAAAGCCCACAATTAAACCCTTGAGGAAAATGACTTTTTTTTTTTTTTTTTTTTTTGGTCTGCAAGTAAGGTTGGAACTTTGTAATACTGTATGACAGTAGTCGTTTACCTCACAAATTAGATTATTCATGTGTATTTGACTGAAGAGAGTTTTTACCTAGTGGCTGGAATGAAGGTTAATGCTGGTATTTTGGCATTGGGAAAAAAAAGGTGTAATGAAAAATGTCAAATTTGAGAGATGGAGAAATACTTAAATGGAACTGATTTAAAAGCAGTTCTGGGGCCGGGCGCGGTGGCTCAAGCCTGTAATCCCAGCACTTTGGGAGGCCGAGACGGGCGGATCACAAGGTCAGGAGATCGAGACCATCCTGGCTAACATGGTGAAACCCCGTCTCTACTAAAAAAAATACAGAAAACTAGCCGGGCGAGGTGGCGGGCGCCTGTAGTCCCAGCTACTCGGGAGGCTGAGGCAGGAGAATGGCGTAAACCCGGGAGGCGGAGCTTGCAGTGAGCTGAGATCCGGCCACTGCACTCCAGCCTGGGCGACAGAGCGAGACTCTGTCTCAAAAAAAAAATAAATAAATAAATAAAAGCAGTTCTGAAAAAGAAAGAACTTGGTACAGTCTTTCTATGAAAGAAAAGACTTTACTGCACAGCTAAAGAAAATAAAGCAGGCCGGGCGCGGTGGCTCACGCCTGTAATCCCAGCACTTTGGAAGGCCGAGGCGGGCGGATCACAAGGTCAGGAGATCGAGACCATGGTGAAACCCCGTCTCTACTAAAAATAGAAAAAATTAGCCGGGCGCAGTGGCAGGCGCCTGTAGTCCCAGCTACTCGGGAGGCTGAGGCAGGAGAATGGCGTGAACCCAGGAGGCGGAGCTTGCAGTGAGCCGAGATTGCGCCACTGCACTCCAGCCTGGGCGACAGAGCGAGACTCCGTCTCAAAAAAAAAAAAAAAAAAAGCAAAAACAATACGTTGCCCCATTAATATTTGAATTCTCTGAACACAAGGCAAGCTAGCAAAGTAGAGTAGTATCTTTGCCTCACCTTGGCCACAAGAATTTGTTTTGTTAGTAACCAAGTTCAGTGTACTGCTATTTAGCTTTTTCACTACAGATGTTAAAATGTTTCTTTTTGGGGTTTGTTTGAAATTTTTTTTTCCCTTTTCAATTTAGCCATGCTGAATGTATCCTCAAATAAATTTACATTTTTCCCGTTAAATCAACTTTGTTTCTGTTCCATGGTTGAGGCGAATACTTTATAAAGAAAAAAAATCAGTGTAGACCTTTCACACGTTAATTATTACTGCAGGGCTATATAGGCATATAAAAATATTAGATGTTATGTTTTGGACCAGTGAAAAAACAGTTGGTAGTAATGCTAGATTAAGACTTGCCGGGCCGGGCGCGGTGGCTCAAGCCTGTAATCCCAGCACTTTGGGAGGCCGAGACGGGTGGATCACGAGGTCAGGAGATCGAGACCATCCTGGCTAACACGGTGAAACCCCGTCTCTACTAAAAATACAAAAAACTAGCCGGGCGAGGTGGCGGGCGCCTGTAGTCCCAGCTACTCGGGAGGCTGAGGCAGGAGAATGGCGGGAACCCGGGAGGCGGAGCTTGCAGTGAGCTGAGATCCGGCCACTGCACTCCAGCCCGGGCTACAGAGCAAAACTCCGTCTCAAAAAAAAAAAAAAAAAAAAAAAAAAAGACTTGCCAGAATGTTCATCCCCTTAGTGAGCCATTCTACCTATGATAACATTTTGTAATGTTTTCAGGCATTCTTTTGGGACAGCCCTGATCACTTATCATTCAAAGGGATGATAAAAGTGACAATCTTTAGACGTGTTGTAAATTCTTTCTCTCTTTTGTCCAAAGGGAGCTAGAAAGGAAAGACATTTGTGATTCTCTGTGCACTTGAACACAACTGCTAGAAAGAGCTATTTAATTAATGCCACCAAGGCAGTGTAAGAGTTTATAGTAACATTAAGAGTGTTTCCGTTACCCAAGCGGGGCAAGATTCCGCATTCAAGAACTGGTAAATTTTGGCCACACGCGGTGGCTCACGCCTGTAATCCCAGCACTTTGGGAGGCTGAGGCAGGCGGATCACCTGAGGTCAGGAGTTTGAGACCAGCCTGACCAACATGGAGAAACCCCGTCTCTACTAGGCTGGTCTCGAGCTCCTGACCTCAGGTGATCCGCCCGCCACCGCGCCTGGCCAATTCTTTTTTTTTTTTTTTTGAGACGGAGTCTTGCTCTGTCACCCAGGCTGGAGTGCAGTGGCCGGATCACAGCTCACTGCAAGCTCCTCCTCTCGGGTTCACGCCATTCTCCTGCCTCAGCCTCCCGAGTAGCTGGGACTACAGGCGCCCGGCTAGTTTTTTGTATTTTTTAGTAGAGACAGAGTTTCACCGTGTTAGCCAGGATGGTCTCGATCTCCTGACCTCGTGATCCGCCCGTCTCGGCCTCCCAAAGTGCTGGGATTACAGGCTTGAGCCACCGCGCCCGGCCTTATCTCACTTATTTCTACATTTACTATTGTATTTTCTTACCTCTTTCAATCTTATTTTGAAATATCCATTTAAACATATGTAAGATATAAGTACTGTTTGTGACTGGGCATGGTGGCTCATGCCTGTAATCCCAGCACTTTGGAAGGCCAAGGCGGACAGATCACTTGAGGTAAGGAGTTCAAGACCAGCCTGGCCAACATGGCAAAATCCTGTCTCTACTAAAAATACAGAAATTAGCTGGGCATGGTGGCGCCTGCCTGTAATCCTAGCTACTCCAGAGGCTGGGGCATGAGAATCACGTCAACCCAGGAGGCAGAGGCTGCAGTGAGCTGAGATCGCGCCACTGCGCTCCAGCCTGGGCAACAGAGCAAGACTCTGTCTCAGAAAAAAAAAAGAAAAAAGTACTGTTTACAGAATAAGTTAAATATGTGTAATCACTGTTCGAATTGCAAAAGGGAATGTTGCTAGTACCTTAGAAACGCCTTCTCATATCTCCTCAAGAGTTGAGTACATTCCGGCCGGGCACAGTGGCTCACGCCCGCAATCCCAGCAGTTTGGGATGCCGAGGCAGGCGGATCATGAGGTCAGGAGATTGAGACCATCCTGGTGAACACGGTGAAACCCCGTCTCTACTAAAAATACAAAAAAATTAGCCGGGCGTGGTGGCGGGCACCTGTAGTCCCAGCTTCTCAGGAGGCTGAGGCAGGAGAATGGCGTGAACTGGCAGTGGAGCTTGCAGTGAGCGGAGATCGCACCACTGCACTCCAGCCTGGGCGACAGAGCGAGACTCCGTCTCAAAAAAAAAAAAAAGAGTTGAGTACATTCCTTAGTTTTGTGATAATTGTTCTTTTCAGACTCTTCTCCCTTTTTATTCTTTACTTTTATTGAAGTATAATACACATAAAGAAAAGTGGCCAGTTGTGGTGGTTCATGCCTGTAATTCCAACACTTTAGGGGGCCAAGGTGAGAGGATCACTTGAGCCCAGGAGTTCAAGACCAGCCTGGGCTGATTATAGACGTGAGCAACCTTGACGTGCTAGGTATATACTTAGTAGCAGAATGACTGTGTCAATCTGTGCATAGATTCCACTTTAGTGGATGGGCCAAACAGTTTTCCGAAGTGGTAAGATATTTCCATTAGCAGTGTATTAGAGTTCAAACCAGTGTATATTCTCAAAAACACTTGGTATCATTTTTAACCTCTCTAGTGGGTATGAAGTGGTATACATTGTGGATTTTGTTTGCATTTCTCTGATATTTTAGCTCTTTTTTGGTGTTTTAACTCTTTTTTGTATGTTTATGAGGCATTTGGCTATCTCGTGAAGTATTTAAGGGTTATTTTGCAAATTTTTCTGTGGAGATTTTTTGTTTCATTAAATTATAGGAGTTCTTTGTAGATTCTGACGAGTCTTTTTTAAGATTCATGTGCTGCAAGTATTTTCTCTCCATTCGAGTGTTACCTTTTCTTTTTTTTTTTTTTTTTTTGGAGACAATCTCAATTTGTCGCCCAGGCTGGAGTGCAGTGGCAGGATCTTGGCTCACTGTAACCTCTGCTTCCTGGGTTCAAGCGATTCTCCTACCTCAGCCTCCCAAGTAGCTGGGATTACAGGCACGCGCCACCATGCCCAGCTAATTTTTGTATTTTTAGAGATGGGATTTCACCATGTTGGCTAGGCTGGTCTCAAACTCCTGACCTCAGGCGATCCACCCCCCACCCGGCCTCCCAAAGTGGTGGGATTATAGGCATGAACCACTGTGCCTGGCACCTTTTCATAATCTTAATGGAATCTTTGATTCTGTTTTATAAATGTCAGTTCTTTGGTAGAATTCATCATTTTGTCATCTGATTTCTTGAGCGTATTAATTACAGCTGTTATTTTATTTTTTATTTTTGACAGTCTCGCTCTCTGCAGCCTCTGCCTCGCAGGTTCAAGCGATTGTCATGCCTCAGCCACCTGAGTAGCTGGGATTACAGGCAAGTGCCACTATGCCCAGCTAATTTTTGTATTTTTAATAGAGATGAGGTTTCACCATGTTGGCCAGGCTGGTCTGGAACTCCTTACCTCAGGTGATCCACCCGCCTTGGCCTCCCAAAGTGCTGGGATTACAGATGTAAGCCACTGCGCCCGGCTGAATTACAGCTATTTTAAAGACCATCTTCAGTAAGTAGTAACTGGGTCACTGTGGATATGTTTTTGTTGTCCCTTTTTTCTCGTTTCTGTTTCCTTGTATGCTTGGTAATGTTCAAGCGAATCCTGGATACTGTGTATGAAAATCGTAGATGCTGTAGGTGACATTTTTCTCCAGAGAGAGCTCGCCCTACTCACTGATAGACAGATACAGTGGTGACAGATAACCATAATTTAGTCAGAGAATGAGCTGATTTGAGTATTGGTTGCAGTTTTTATGTGGCTTTGTCTACCTCTGATTTTTGCTCCCCTTTACTCCTAGAAGTGTAGCTGTCCATGGATTCTGAGAACCTGAGGTGTTTATGTTTACTAAGGTTCTTAAACTCCTGATTGATCTTAAGTTACTATTTTTGTCTCCTTAGCACCGTGAGACTGCAAGAAATTAGTAGCTTTTTGCTTAAAGCCTTGCCTATGGTTTTCAGGTGTGCTGAATCTGGCAGGGTCTGTCTGAACTTCTAGGTTTCTAAATTACTGGAAACAAGTCAAGAGCATTTTCTTTATATTCTTCTTACACTTATCTTCCTGGCCAGACTTACATTCTTTTAGTGATTGTATTCTCTGGAACCTAGAGTTTGGCAACTGACTTAACAAACTTTCTTCATGTAGTCCAGTGGTTCTCAAACATGGAGATACTATAGAAACTAGAACATAGGAAGGGAAGTTGGACAGATAACTTCTGTTTTTCCTGTATGCCCTCAGAGTCATTTGTGTCCACAAATTGCCCATTTCAGGTGATTGTGAATTTTCTCTAGTGCTATTATTCCTTTTAGATTTGGAATTTCCAAAGGTGAGAGAAAATCAGATTTCCAGGCATGAGTAGATGCCTAGAAAATCGTTTATGGGGATTAATTCACTGAATGCTTAATGGCCATCACAACATGAAGAACAGATACTATATTAATGGGGTGGGGGAATACAAGATTAGTAAGATGTGGTCCTGGTCTGTAGAGTTCTTACATCAGCTGCCCTGCATCTGATCAGCAGTGATCTCTGCAGATAAATTCTGTGTTCGTCGTATATTTGGAGCTCTAGTTGGACGCTCTTCTTCTCTGGTAGGCTTCTTGAAAGCCTGGGTTTCTCTTTCAGGCCCCCCGTCATTGCTGTGGCTTCTTTGATTAGTTTCAGAAGGGCCCCAGATGCCACAATAGCCCTAAAGTCTACCAGTTCCAGATGAACATGAAATAAGGAAAAAGAAAATGGAGGTGTGTTTGGTGGAGGTGGGGGCACTCTATTTGTGTGGAAGGTGACAGACTTGCATTGCTTACATATACAAGAGTTAGAACTGTGGGGAAGTACTTGCAGATCAATGGAATAAAGATAGCATGTGAAAACAGAATAATTATAAAAATGTCTTTTATACAGCACTTTGTACTTTTTAAATTGCTTTCTCTGCTGTCACATCAAACCTCTTCACACTTCTGTAGGATAGATAAAGCATAATTATTTCTCTTATGCAGATGGGGAAACAGACCTAGGCAGGGGTAGTGACCTGCCCACCCGTCTAACAGCATTTGAGTGATAATTAGACCTAAAATGGAAGAATTTTTATTTGAGAAGTTTAGCAGTGAGAGTCAAAATCATCTTAGGAGCTGTAGGTTTTTGTACCAATGGAGAGATCTCTTTTTCTGTTGGATATGATTGACAATGTTAGAAGAGAGATTCACTGGAGGAAGGCCTCGAAGGAGTGAGGAACAGATCTCCTGCCTGTATTGTACCTCCATTGTCTCTAGTGTAGTTGTAGATATTGTGAGATTACAGATGGGAAAGAAAGAGATCTTTACCCTCAGCTCAAGAGAAGAAGGTAAGGATGCTGTAGAAACAGATGTCACAGCAAAAGCATGCCAATCTGAGTGTAGTCAAGGGATTTTATGCCAGGTGGCTTTAGGTTCTGGTAAGAGGTAAGGTGGGGCATCTGCGAAGAGTGCATGAGGGATCAGGGGCTTGGAAAGTGTGAAGAAAGTTTGAGACAGCTGTTGTGTGCTTAAAATTAACTAAAGATGAATAAAGATTGGCCCCTTTCATTGAGAGTAGGGACTTTGTTCTCTGCTGTATCCCCAGCACCTAGTACACACATCGCACATAGTAGGTACTCAGGAAATATTTGTTGAATCAGGCAGATTCATGCCTAGGTCTGTTTCCCCATCTGCATAACAGAGAAATAAGGCTGGCTAACCCTGTGCCATCCCCGTAATAGTCTTCATCTTCTCTTCTCTTCACTTTTCCATTCATTTCTCTGCATTAGTTGAATACATGAATGAAGAAAGGAATAGCCTCACTGAAGTTATAAGCCTTTTTAAGAACAGCAGGTAACATATCTCATTTATCAAATTAGTAACTGCATTTGAAAATTAAGTTCTGGCACTAATGCCTGGGTGACTTAGAGCATGTCCTGTAACTTCTCAGAGTCTCATTTTACTCTGGTGAAACAAGGATCATGATCATGTCTTTTGAGTGTTGAAATGACTATATTAACTAAATCACTATGTAATCCTAAGAGCAATCTTTATGCATCCCAGGATGGGGTAGAGAATAAAGTATTGGAGTGAATGACTGTGGGATATAGGCTAGACACCTATGTACATAGATAATTTCATGGAGCTTTTTTAAAAGTTATGGTAAGATACACATAACAAAATTTACCATCTTGGCCGGGTGCTCACACCAGTGATCCCAGCACTTTGGGAGGCCGAGGCAGGCGGGTCACCTGAGGTCGGCAATTTGAGACCAGCCTGACAACATGGAGAAACCCCGTCTCTACTGAAAATAAAAAATTAACCGGGCATGGTGGTGCATGCCTAATCCCAGTTACTCAGGAGGCTGAGCCAGGAGAATCGCTTGAACCTGGGGGGCAGAGGTTGCGGTGAGCTGAGATTGCATCATTGCACTCCAGACTGGGCAGCAGGAGCGAAACTTCGTCTCAAAAGAAAAAAAAAATTTGCCATCTTAACTATTTTTAGGTGTACTGTTCAGTAGCGTTAAGTAGATTCACATTGTGCAACCAATTTCCAGAGCTCTTTACATCATGCAAAGCTGAAACTCTATACCCATTAAATAACAACTCTCCATTTTCCCTTCTTCCAAGCCCCTGGCAGCCACCATTCTACTTTCTGTCTCTGAAATCTGACTACTCTCGTTATCTCATATAAGTGAAATCATACAATATTTGTCGATTTTATGATTGGCTTGTTTCACTTACTGTAATGGCCTTAAGGCTCATCCATGTTGTAGCATGTGTCACAATTTCCTTTTTAAGGTGGAACAATACTCCATTGTAAATATACACACCACTCATCTGTTGGTGAACACTTGGGTTGCTTTTGCCTCTTGTGAATAAGGCTGCTATGAATATAAGTGTACAACTATCTCTTTGGGACCCTGCTTTCGATTATTTTGGGTAGGAACCCAGAAGGGCTCTACTGGATCATATAGTAATTCTGTGTTTAATTTTGAGGAATCACAAACTCCTGAGCTCAAGTGATCCTCACACCTCAGCCTCCCATACTGTTTCCAAAGCGGCTGCACCTTTTCACATTCCCACCAACAGGGCAAAAGGGTTCCAGTTTCTCCACAACCTTGGCAACACAGTGCCCAGGAGGCAGAGGTTGCAGTGAGCCAAGACCACGCCACTGCACTCCAGCCTGGGTGACAGAGTGAGACTCCATCTCAGAAAAAAAAGACCTGATTTGGCCATGGGAGTTCTGCCCTCATGAATGTACTTAGCTTATTATCACAGAGTGGGTCGTTCTAAAAGCGAGTTGGGCCCTCTCTGTCTCTTATGCTCCTGCCTTTGCTTGTCCTTCTGCCATGGGATGATGCGGCAAGAAGGCCTCTGCCAGATGCAGGCCCCCTTGACCTTGGACCTCCCAGCCTCTGGAACTATAAGAAATACTTTTCTTTTCTTATAAATTACCCAGTCTGTGGTATTCTGTTATAGCAGCACAAAACAGACTAAGACAGAAGGGATTTTAATGGGATGGTTGGAAGCTGAATGTGGACTACCTAGAGTGGATGCCACCTTGTTGGTTGTAGCAAAGCCATGTTAAAAGGTAAGCCTATTGCTACAATGTAAAGGTAGGTAATATTTTATTTACATACTGTATCGTAAGTATCAACATTATAAAGGGGATAAGTACACTGGAGCTTAATGTTAAGTGTTCCTGTCTTTTATAACCATTTGATCACTATATCTACTCCTAATGAATCTCACGTGTTCTTTAAAAATATCCTAGTAATTCTTTGGGTTTTGAATCTTTACTCTCCAATATAAGTATGTATACATCTAAATTTTGAAAATATGCATGCGGGCATTCTGACTAGATCTCCAGGTTTTGGCTGACCTGTTAAATGACATAACTCGAGTAAATTATCAGGCATATCAAAAGTACAAACTTGATGGGCTTGGTTGAGATATAGTAATCCTCAGAGTGCTGCCTGGTGACCCCTGCACTCTCCCCTCTGACAGGAGAGCTCAGCCTTACCCTTCGCTGAAGAAGTGAGTTCTCTTTGCCTCTTTTCTGCCTCTGATGTCTTCTCATCTCCAAATATGGTCTGTACCCCTCACACCACAAATAAAGTGTTCTTACTTCAGCAAAACCGTAGGGAGGGGCCCGTCACCACTGGAATTGGTTCTGATGGTTGAAACTCATTCCTCATTCAGGATCCGTCCACAGATCCACAGTGCTTTATTTGCAGCTCAGAGTTTCAGACCTTTCTGGGTATCTTTTGTAAGCTCATTTGGGGCAAAACCTGACCTAGACTGCCGTGAGGCTGCTCATAGTCTTTATTTTTCCCATCTAGTGTGATTATTTGTGTGTTGGCTGCAGAAATATCAGTGCTGGATTGCTGGATACACACCAGACCTCACCAGGGATGTATGCACATATGTATGCACTGTATTACCTTTCTAAAATCTGAAAAATACTGAATTCTTAAACAGCTTTGTTCTAAGGGCTAATGAATCTGTGCTTCTCCTGAACTTGCTACAATTTGTAATGCCTAAATAATATAGTTTGATGATCATCTCAGTTTTTTTTCTTTAATTAGAGAAAATTTGGAAAATACAGGAAGGCACCTATATACAAAAAGCATTCACCTATAATGCTGCTACCCAGGGGTATCTGCTGTCAACATCCTGGCACATTTTTTCCTATTAAAATTTGGATTACATTTTATATACCTCACATCGTTTGGTATTCTGAATCTTTGACCCAACACGGTAGTATAAGCATCTTCCAGACCACTAAACAGTCTTTGAAAACAGTCAAGATTTTATTTTATTTTTTTTTTAGACAAGGTCTTACTCTGTCACCCAGGCTGGAGTATAGTGGCGTGATCTTGGCTCACTGCAACCTCTGCCTCACAGGTTCAAGCGATTCTCCCACCTCAGCTTCCCTTAGTAGCTGGGACTACAGGCGCACCCCACAGCCCGCTAATTTTTGTAATTTTTGTAGACGAGGTTTCACCATGTTGCCCAGGCTGCTCTCATACTCCTGGACTCAAGCGATCCACCCACGTCAGTTTCCCAAAGTGCTGGGGTTATAGGCTTGAGCCGCCACAACTGGCCAACAGTCAAAATTTTAAAACTGTCTGGGCATGGTGGGCTCACGCCTGTAATCCCAGCACTTTGGGAGGCTGAGGCGGGTGGATCACGAGGTCAAGAGATTGAGACCATCCTGGCCAACATGGTGAAACCCCATCTCTACTAAAAATACAAAAATTAGTTGGGCATGGTGGCGCATGCCTGTAGTCCCAGCTACTTGGGAGGTTGTGGGAGGAGAATTGCTTGAACCCGGAAGGCGGAGGTTGCAGTGAACCAAGATTGCACCACTGCACTCCAGCCTGGTGACAGAGACTCCGTCTCAAAAAAAAAAAAAAACTTAAAACCGTATCATTATTCATACATTCTTTTACTTGTTAGCAGTATTTTCAAATACTAAAACTAAAAGGGCTTAACTTTTTTTAAATAAATTTTTTATTTTATTTAAAAATTTTATCTTAGAGACAGGGTCTTACTCTATCACCCAGGCTGGAGCATAGTGGCATAATCTTAGCTCACTGCAGCCTCAAGCTCCTATGCTCAAGTGATCTCTTGCCTCAGTCTCCCAAGTAGCAGGGATTACAGGCACAATCCACCATGCCCGGCTTTGTTTAATGTTCTTCTCATGATTAAAGTGGGGTTATGGGTTTAGGGGGCAGGAAGACCACAAAGATAGTGCCATTCTCATCATGTCACACCAAGGGCATATACTGTCAACAGAACACTCTTGTTGTTGACCTTGATCACCTGGCTAAAGTGGTGTTTGCCAGGCGTCTCACTGTTTTCTCCTCTTTGCATAATGTACTCACTGGAAGCAAGTCATTAAGTGTACCCCACACTGAAGGAGTAGGGAGTTACCTCCCACCTCCTTGATGGTGGAGTAGCAACATAAATTATTTGATATTCTTCTATTTGGGAGATTGTCTCTTCTCCCCATTTGTGTGTATCACTATGGACTTGTGAATATTAATTTTATATTTTGGATTACAATCCCAGTGGCACTTCAATTTTGGTGCTTATATTTTTCCAGCTTTGGGCATTGGGAGCTCTTTCGGTTGGCTTCTGTGTCTCTTTGACATACCTTAATTATTTACATGTAAAAAAATTTTTTGGCACCTTCCTGGCACTACAATATGTTCCAAGTTCATCTAGTATATTTCTTGCCCCAGGGACTTAACTTCAAAAGAACCAAGGCTTTATTGAGATATATTTTGCTAACATTTCACCCATTTAAAGTGTACAATTCAGCATGTTGTTTTTTGTTTGTTTTGTTTTGTTTTTTTCTTGATATGGAGTCTGTGTCGCCAGGCTGGAGTGCAGTGGTGTAATCTCGGCTCACTGCAACCTCAGCCTCCTGGGTTCAAGCGATTCTCCCACCTCGGCCTCCCGAGTAGCTGAGATTACAGGTGTGCACCACCACACCCGGCTGATTTTTGTATTTTTAGTAGAGACGGGGTTTCACCATGTTGGCCAGGATGGTCTCGATCTCTTGACCTCATGATCTGCCCACCTTGGCCTCCCAAAGTAGCTTTTTAAAATAGATACACAGATATGTTTAATAACCATCAAAGTCAATTTTTAGAATAATCACCTCAACAAGAAACCGTTGACTGGATACAGTGGCTCACACCTATAATTTCAGCACTTTGGTAGGCATAGGCAGGAGTATCGCTTGAGCCTAGGAGTTTGAGACCAGCCTGGGTAAAATAGTGAAACCCAGTTTGTACCCAAAAAAAAAAAAAAGTTAGCCAGGAATTGTAGCATGGCCCTGAGGTCCCAGCTACTCGGGAGGCTGAGGCAGGAGAATTGCTTGAGCCTATGTCAAGGCTATAGTAAGCTGTGACCATGTGACTGCACTCTATCCTGGGCAACAAAGCAAGACCCTGTGTCAAAAAAAGAAAGAAAGAAACCAATCCTGTACCCTTTAGCTATTTACTCTCTCTCTCTCCCCTTCTTTTTCAATGTAAAGCAACTACCAATCTAATTTCTATCTGTATAGATTTGCCTATCTGGACATTTTGTTTAAATGGCATCACATGTGGCTTCTTTCACTTAGTGTAATGTTTCAAGGTTCATCCGTGTTGTAGCATTTATCAGTACTTCATTCCATTTTTATGGCTGAATAATAGTCCATTGTGTGGCTACACCACCTTTTGCTTGTCTATCAGTTGATGGAGCTTGGTTTGTTTCCATCTTTTTATTATTATGAATAATGCTGCTACGAACATCTGTGTTCAGGTTTCTTTGTGGTCATGGTTTTCATTTACCGGGTCCTATGGTAATTCTGTGCTTAACCATTTAAACATACATTGAAGTATTGATCTTTTTATTTTTTATTAGACACAGGGTCTCACTCTGTCATCCAGGCTGCAGTTCAGTGATGTGATCACGGCTCGTTGCAGCCTTGAACTCCTGGGCTCAAGCAGTCCTCCTGCCTTAACCTCCCAAGTAACTGGGATCACAGGCATGCACCACCATATCTGGCTAATTTTTAATTTTTTGTAGAGACAGGGACTTGCCATGTTGCCCAGACTGGTCTTAAACTCCTGGGCTCAAGCAGTCCTCCCACCTCGGCCTCTCAATGTGCTAGGATTACAGGCATGAGTCACCATGCCTGGCCTATTACCGAGTTTTTTTGTTTGTTTTGTTTTTGTTTTTGAGACAGAGTCTCACTCTGTTGCCCAGGCTGGAGTGCAGTGATGCGATCTCAGCTCACCGCAACCTCTGCCTCCCCAGTTCAAGCACTTATCCTGCCTCAGCCTCGGGAGTAGCTGTGATTATAGGCACCCGCCACCATGCCCAGCTAATTTTTGTATTTTTAGTAGAGATGGGGTTTCACCATGTTGGGCAGGCTGGTCTCAAACCTCTGACTTCAGGTAATCCGCCAACCTCGGCCTCACAAAGTGCTGAGATTACAGGTGTGAGCCACCATGCCCGGTTCCTATGATTGAGTTTTTAAAATTCTTTATACATTCTAGATACAAATTCCTTATCAAATACATGATATGCAAATATTTTTCTCCCATTCTCTGAGTTGTCTTCATTTTCTTTCTAGTGTCCTTTGAAGCACAAACTTCTTAAATTTTGGTCAAGTCCAATTTATCTATTTTTTCTTTCATTGCTTATGCTTTTCATGTCATATATATGTAAGAATCCATTGCCAGATTTTCAGGGTTTACCCTGAAGATTTATCCGTATGTTTCTTCGTAGAGTTTTATTGTTCTAGCTCTAACATTTAAGTGTTTGAGCCATTGTATATTGTGAAGTGTAAGGATCCAGCTTTATTCATTTACACATGGCTGTCTAGTGGTACCAGCATCATTTGTTGAAAAGACTATCCTTTCCCCACTGAGTGGTATTGGCAGCCTTGTCAAAAATCAGTTGACCATAGATGGGTTTATTTCTAGATTTTCATTTCTGTCCCATCAATCTGTATCCTTTTTCTTTGTGCCAGCACCACACTTTTGATATTTACCTTCCAATAAGTTTTGGAACTTGAGATGATAATGGGCTTAACTTTTAAATGACTTCCCAAGTAACTAAGGGCTTATACAGGATTTGCTTTTTTAGTTTAGTTACTATTTTTATTTAAAATCATATTCTTAGTTTTCTGAAGTTGTACTAGCATTTTTTAAAAACTAATTACTTAATTTATTTTTTTGAGACCGAGTCTTGCTCTGGCGCCCAGGCCGGAGTGCAGTGGTACCATCTCAGCTCACTGCAACCTCCGCCTCCGGGTTCAAGCAATTCTCCTGTCTCCACCTCCCAAGTAGCTGGAATTACAGGCGCACACCACCACGGCTCGGCTAATTTTTGTATTTTTAGTAGAGACAGGGTTTCATGATGTTGGCCAGATTGGTCTCAAACTCTTGACCTCGGGTGATCCACCCGCCTCAGCCTCCCAAAGTGCTGGAATTACAGGTGTGAGCCACCACGCCTGGCCGTATTAGCTAGTTTTATAGTGAAAGATTTTATTTTAATGTTGTATTTTATGACCAGCATCTCTCCAGTCTCCCATGAAAGATTTTTAAAATCAACAAAAACAAGCCTTCTGCTGTACAACACTTACTGAAAAATCACTCTTTGTTACTCTTTCCAGTACTTTTAAATTGATATGTAGTCCTAAATTTAACTTCCTAGGCCCTGCCTCAGAGTCTGCAAGACAAGTGCCATTTGTTCTCTCCCCTTCATAGCCAGGCTCTCTCGGGAATGGTTCGTCCTGCTTGCTCTGCTTTCTTTGCCCACCTCTTCTGCCTATGACAGCCAGACTTTACTGCCTACCCCCACTCTTGCACTCTGAACTGATGGTGTGCACACTGTATGTACAGTCTGTTTTGATTTTGATCTTTCTGGACTGGTTGCTTTTTCCTGAAGGCCTTCCTCACCAAAGATTCTTTTTCCCCTTTTTTTGCCATTCTCCCTGGAAAATCAAAAGATTTTAATTTTTTTCTGAAGCACTTGATGTTATAAGCCATTTCCTTTTTAAAAAGTTACATCTACTACTTTGCTGAGATACCTCTGGTTTTCCCAAGTCTTTGACTCTTTGTTCTTAGTTCTTGGGCCCTCTGTGTTCCATAGGCTCTCTCTGGATGATCTCATCCAAATTCCTAGGGGCTGATTACTCTCCTGTCCTAAAAATAAAACAAAGCCAAAACCTCTACTTCCCTTTGAAGCACTACTATCCTTGTTTCTTTCAGGGCCCTGCTCACTGTTTCACTTTCTCCCTCCCACTTCAGGCTAAAGCTCTCTTTGCTCTGCTGAACCAGTTCTCAGCAAGGATTGTTTTGTTTTTTAAGCCTACTTAATGATTATCCCATACTGTGTGTCCTATTTTTTCCTCTTTCTATGTATCTGACTCCAACATGTAACATCAACATAACGTTAAATTGTATTAAAAACAAGTTGTTTATATAACTGTTCCTCATTTGTTGGGCATTTGTATTGTTTCATTTTTTCATCTTTAAAAAATTTTAAAATTTTTTATTTTCAAGAGACAGGAGCTCACTATGTTGCCCAGGCTGGTCTCGAACTCCTGGACTCAAGCGATCCTCCCACCTTGGCCTCCCAAAGTGCTGGGATTACAGGCGTGAGCTACCACACCCGGCCCTCATTTTAGTTTTAATTTACTTTTAACTTTTTAGAGACAACCTCACTTTGTTGCCCAGGCTAGAGTGCAATGGCATGATCATGGCTCACTGCAGAACCTCCTGGGCTCAGGTGTTTCTACCACCTCAGCCTCCCAAGTAGTTGGGACCACAGGCGCACACCATCACCCCAGATTTTTTTTTTTTTTTTTTTAATTTTGAGACAGAGTCTCGCTCTGTCTTCCAGGCAGGAGTGCAGTGGCGCAGTCTTGGCTCACTGCAACCTCTGCCTTTTGAGTTCAAGCGATTCTCCTACCTCAGCCTCCTGAGTAGCTGGGATTACAGGCACACGCCACCACACCCAGCTACAGATAATTTTTTTGTATTTTTTTGTAGAGGCTGGGTTTCTGCATATTGCCCAGGCCTGATCTCGAACTTCTAGGCTCAAGGAGTCCACAGCCGCAGCTTCCCAGAGTGCTGGGATTACAGGCATGAGCCCTACAGTTTTTTTCTCCCCCTAGATGTATACTTTTAAATTCTGTGTGTGTTTTTTTGTTTTTTAGAGTCTCACTGGTCTGTTTGTTTGTTTTTTTAGAGTCTCACTGTGTTGCCCAGGCTGGAGTGCAGTGGCATGATCTCGGCTCACTGCAACCTCTGCCTCCTGGGTTCAAGTGATTATCCTGCCTCAGCCTCCCAAGCAGCTGGGACTACAAGCTTGCACCACTACCACATCTGGCTAATTTTTGTATTTTTAGTAGAGACTGGGTTTTTCTGTGTTGACCAGGCTGGTCTTGAACTCCTGACCTCAAGTGATCTGCCCGCCTCAGCCTTCCAAAGTGCTGGGATTACAGGTGCAAATTGCCACACCCGGCCTATATACTTCTAAATTTTTTACTGTAGGGCCTCTGTCTTGAGTGCTTATCAGCTTTTCTTTGGTGAAGTGGGTTGGCCAGGATAAAAAGTATCATCAAGATGCCTTTTCTCTCTTCCCAACTCCCAGAGCTGATCTGTCTCCCTACTCCAGGCTTTCATTCCCTGTTTTGATTACTGTCAGCTTTCCAGAGTGAAAGGATCTCTCTTTTAAATGTTAGCTCCTGAAATAATGATCTGAGAATAGGGATTTTTATTTTAAGGGACCATTTTTTTTTTTTTTGACATAATTTACCTACCAGAGAAAAGAAAAACTCCACCTTTAAAAAGTATATAATTTAGTTGTTTTCAGTATACATTAACAAAGTTTTGGAACCACCACCACTGTCTAATCCTCTAATCCCAGAACATTTTATTACCTCAAAAAGCAACCCCACTCCCATTCGCAGTCACTCTCCATTTCTTCCCTCCCCCAGCATGTAGCAACCAGCTTCTATCTCCTTTAACAATGTAGAACCAGCCCTACTTGACTCTGAGTGTGCAAGTGTTCTTTTGCACTCTTGTTTGCTTACATTTCTGCATGCATTTTACTATTTTGTATCAGGATTTATTTATTTATGTATTTGGCATTGATTTCATAACATCAATTTCGAGAGTAATCATTGTCAATTTTTAATTTTTTTGGCTGGGTCCGGGTATGTGTCTTCTCATTCTCTTCCTACATTCTAGATCTTTCTTTTTTCTTCTTCCTGCTATTTATTTCTTTAGTTAGTTTTAGAGACTGGGTCTCTGTTGCCCAGGCTAGACTGCAGTGATCATAGCTCACTGCAGCCTCCAACTCCTGGGCCCCTTCCTCCCTCAGTTCAGCCTCCCGAGTAACTGGGACTACAGACAGGAGCCATCATGCCCAGCTAATTTTTAAAATGTTTTGTGTTAATGGAGACTACTTTCTGTGTTGCCCAGGCTGGTCTGAAACTCATAGGGGCAAGCCATCCACCTGCTTCAGCTTCCCCAAATGCTGGAATTACAGGTGTGAGCCATCCTGCCTGACTTTTTGTGGACTTCTGATTCTGTGAAGCCGTCTCCTTTTCTCTTGAGCCTTGATGGTTTGTACTTAACACTCCCAGCTCCTTCCTGGGCTGCCCTTTAAAATTTGCTTGCTGTGTTCCTCGCAGTTGAGTCTTATCTTTGTTCTTTGTTTATAATGTGTTTATTTTCTTGGGTTTTGAAGGCGGCATTCTGTACCATTTCTCAGCTTAGCTCTTCCCAGAGTTCTGTTGTGTAGGACTTTCTGGGCACATTCTTGTATAATGGAAAGAACATAGAATTTAGAAGAACGAATAAGGGTTAATCCTAGCTCTGTTTTTGGGTGACTGGCTAAGTCACTTAGACTCTATGGTAGTACTTTTAACTATTTTAAAGTCCTATGTAGTTATCATGTTCTAGAAATTAGCATATATATGTGTGTGTGTATATATATACACACATATATATTTTTGTGTGTGTAATGGAGTTTTGCTCGATCTTGGCTCACTGCAGCTCTGCCTCCCTGGTTCAAGTGATTCTCCTGCCTCAGCCTCCCAAGTAACTAGGATTACAGGCATGCAGCACCATGCCTGGCTAATTTTATATTTTTAATAGAGGCAGGGTTTCACCATGTTGGTCAGGCTGGTCTCGAACTCCTGACCTCAAGTGATCCATCCGCCTCGGCCTCCCAAAGTGCTAGGATTACACCGTGAGCCACCGCTCCCAGCCTCATAATTTTTGTATCTAACGAAATATAAGGAAAACTGGCCAGGCCTGGTGACTCATGCCTGTAACCCCAGCACTTTGGGAGGCCAAAGCAGGTGGATCACCTGAGGGCAGGGATTCGAGACCAGCCTGGCCAACATGGCGAAACTCTGTCTCTGCTGAGGTGGCGGGCACCTGTAATCCCAGCTACTCGGGAGGCTGAGATGGGAAAATTTCTTGAACCCGGGAGGCAGAGGTTGCAGTGAGCCAAGATTGCACTACTGCATTCTAGTCAAGGCGAGATTCTGTATCAAAAAAAAAAAAAAAAAAGGAAAACAAATATAAGGAAAACTAGTGCAGAGTTTATAATTATCAACAAAAAGCATAAGAATGATGGTTATTAAATTTAATTATTTAAGGGCCAGGTGTGGTGACTCACCCCTATAATCCTAGCACTTTGGGTGGCCAAGGCAGGCAGATCACTTGAGACGAGGAGTTCGAGACCAGCCTGCCCAACATGGTGAAACCCCATCTCTACTAAAAATATGAAAAAATTACAGGGTGCCTGTAATCCCAGCTACTTGGGAGGCTGAAACAGGAGAATCGCTTGAACCTGGGAGGTGGAGGTTGCAGTGACCAGAGGTCGCGCCACTGCATTCCAGCCTGGGTGACAGAGCGAGACTCCATCTCAAAAAAAAAGAAAAAGTAGTTATTTAAAATTATATTAAAAAAACGAAAAAATGAGATTGGAGATGAAAGGGATAAAAATCTAGATGGCAGTGACACTGTTTGTATTTGTATTGAATTTATGAAACAAGTTCATATACCTATTCATCCAAGTAACCTTATATGTGAGATAAGTATTCTTTACATTTTACAGAGGAAGATACTGAGGTTCAGTGAGGTTAAGATAGTTGCCCGAGGTTACAAGCACAGAGCTATGACTGTGCAAGAACTTGAATTCAGGTTTCAGGACTTCCAAGACTAAAGCTTTGTATCTTGACCCAAAATAAAAGT
Organism: Theropithecus gelada; assembly: GCF_003255815.1. Lineage (NCBI taxonomy): Eukaryota > Metazoa > Chordata > Mammalia > Primates > Cercopithecidae > Theropithecus > Theropithecus gelada. Next base: position 33,742,353 of record NC_037678.1, on the reverse strand, counting down.
TGAATAGTTTTAAGGTGATTTCTTCAAATATACTCTATCACATAAGTAGGTTTTCAGGAGTGAGTGAAGACGGCACAAGTTTGAACATTCGTCCTGGAGATCATCTGTTACTCTGAATGTATCGTGGGTTAGTGTTGTGGGCATAGCTGCTATCTGGGGGCAGGTTGAAAAGCTGCCACATTGCCACTGTCATCCTACGGAATACTAGTCAAACAGAATTATGAGTTCTTGTGAAATTACTCAAATTTTTTTATTTCTCAAGTTACAGTGGAAATCTTATTTCTGAAATAAGTTTCTTTTCTTCCCATATTGTCTCCTCACTTGTACTCTTGAGCAGTAAATACATCTGTTCCAAACACAAGCAAAGACCTAGACAGAGAAATAACTGCCAGAGTCAGTGGCAATGTTGCAGGTTTTCAGCCTGCCCCCAGATAACAGCCACGCCCACAGCACTAACCCACTGCATATTCAGAGTAACAGATGATCTGCAGGACGACTGCTGAAACTCCTGCTGCCTTCACTCACTCCAGAAAACCTACTGAAGACCCGAGGAATGGAGGACTAGATTGACGAATTGGGAAGTCACTGGGAACCAAGGCAGTACTTCTGTCATTCTCTGTGGAGCAGCAGGCCTTGTTTCTGCAGTCCAGATCTGTCTACTGCTTGGCTCTTCTCTCTCTGCAGAATGAAGTCTGGGTGCATGTGGTCCATCCCAGCATTCCCAGTTATGCAACCAGATAGTCTTCTGCCAGCCAGCCTGGCCCCTTGGAGTCTCTATGCTCCAGTTCCAGGCTCTCTGAGAAGAGCTAGTTGGCCCAGCTCTGCCTTAGAATGGACTCTTGTCTGGGCTGGGTAGTACCTCATCAGCTGTGGCCAGGAGCAGTACTCTCATCAGCACAGACAAAATGGGACAGATCCCTATTGGGTAAAGGTGATATGGGCTGGGGTAAATACCCTGAAAGGTGTGTCTGTCACAGAAAACTGCCTGGGAGAACTCTGTCAAGTTCCAGGCTCCACTGTCCAGGGGTTTTGTTCAGTCAATAGGTACAAAATAGAAACTAAGTGTCCACATGTTTGAAAAGCTCCCTGGATGAGTCTGATGCCTCCTCATATTTAGAAATCACTTTAATATGTGTAAGTAAATTAATGTGTATTCGTGTTTGCATGAGGAAATAATGGAAAGATAAGCAACTAATAAAAATGGTAATGGGTGGAGATTGATGAGGCTGGCGAGGATGGGGGAGCAAGATCTCTCTTTCTTACACACACACACACACACATATTTTAAACAACTTAAAAATTTAAAGAAACACTTCAGCTTAACAATTAGAAATCAAAATCAAAACAATGATTTTAAAATTGAATATACTGAGGACCAGAAGGTGCATTGTATCTGGGAGCAGGTTTCTCATCTGTGAAGTAATTCCAGTTTTTGGTATCAGTCACTTAAATGTAATTTGTTTTTCCTCATCAGCATAATCCCATAGAAGTTCATACTGGTAGGCAGGAGAAGGGAATAGATCCCAAAGGGAATTGGAAGAATTTGGGTTCTATTGTTTTGTCTTTGTTCTGTAGAGAAGGTACTTGCACGGTAGACCTAAAACCATGAGATACGGGCCCAGGACAAAGTGAGCTGAGAAGAAAAGGGTTGGTGCAGTAACTCTCCATCTTAGTTGAGCTTTGGAATCACTTGGGGTCCTTTAAAAGATAAAATCCCAATTCATATATGCACATATGCACAGTCCGGGACAGTTCTTTTTAGGGATTTTTTTGTTGTTTTGAGACAGGGTCTTCCTCAAACTCCTGGGCTAAAGCAGTCCTGCTGCCTTAGCCTCCCAAATAGCTGGGATTACAGGTGTGAGCCACTGCATTTGGCTCGTCTGATTTTTTGTTTGTTTGAGACAGTGTTTTGCTCTTGTTGCCCAGGCTGGAGTGCAGTGGCGCGATCTTGGCTCACTGCAACCTCCGTCTCCCAGGTTCAATCGATTCTCCTGCCTCAGCCTCCCAAATAGCTGGGATTACAGGCGCTCACCACTGTGCCTGGCTAATTTTTTGTGTTTTTAATAGAGACGAGGTTTCATCACGTTGGCCAGGCTGGTCTCGAACTCCTGACCTCAGATGATCCAACCGCCTTGGCCTCCCAAAGCGCTGGGATTACAGGCGTGAGCCACCGCGCCTGGCCTTGTCTGATTTTTTTCATGATTAGAATGAGGTTATGCATTTTTAAGTGCTGTGCCCTTCTCAGCACACCGTATCTGAGAATTCATGATGTTGCCGTGTCCTTAGATGTTAATCATTTGGTTAACGTGGTATCTGCCTGTTTATCCTTTTACAACTATTGTCGTAGATATCTTAGGGGATGTACTCTGAGACTGTGATCAATTTTACTCACTAATTTTAGCATCCATCCATGGGTCTTATCTGCAACTATTATTGTGGTTTTTGCCTAAGTCTGATTTTTCCCCCCAATTTCCTTCATTCCTTCTGTATTAATTGGAGTGCATCTGTAAGGAAGAGCTATCCTCCCTGTCATGTATTCACTTGTTTATGTAGGTGTGGATTCATGGATGCATGTTTTTTTCTATGGACTTAGTCTAATACTGTGATTTATTTTGTTGCTCAGATTGTTAGAAATTTCAGCTTTTGTTTGCTCTTTCAGATTGGCATCTAGGCCCTTTCAATAGCTCTGTCCCCTAGGCTGGAGTGCAATGGCATGATCTCGGCTCACTGCAACCTCCGCCTCCTGGGTTCAAGCAATTCTCCTACCTCAGCCTCCTGAGTAGCTACGATTACAGGTGCCCGCCACCACGCCGGGCTAATTTTTTTATTTATTTAGTAAAGGAATGTATTTATTTAGTAAAGGAGGAGTTGCACCATGTTGACCAGGCTGGTCTCAAACTCCTGACCTGAAATGATCCACCCACCTCGGCCTCCCAAAATGGGATTACAGCCCGGCTGTCAGTATGCTTTTAAGTATGCTCATTGCTACCGGGTGTCACTGCTTCTAAGTCTTCTCAGCAAACAGAACTAGGAAATAGGCTTATGTATACTCAGCTACATATTATACATGTATCTATGTTTATTTCTGTGTATGTCTGTGTATATGTTACAAATGAGTTCATACTGATATCTCATTCTAATCCAACACTGTATGGTTTATTTTAGCCTTCCCCCATATTTGTAATTATTTTGCCAATTATTAGGCTGTCATTATCATTCATTTTTTAAAACTTACTTTTTCAGTACCACTGTCAATATGAATTAGTGTCAGAATTGCTAACCCATATCTTTGTGAGAAACACAAATTTACTAACTAGGTAACAGGATTTGTGTTACAGTTTTTATGGCTTTGTTTAGCTTTACAATATTCAGTCAAAATAGGTTTTCAAAGTTTCTTCCTCATGCTCTTCAGTGTGGTTATGTTATTCATTTGTAATGCAGTTAGATTCGCTTGTTATTGTTTGTATTCTGAGTTTTTAAATTTTTTTAGTATGTGCTACATTACTCTGGTTTTGAGTCATCTATACGAAAGATATACTCAGAGAAGTAATCACCCCTTCCTTATCCCTACCATCCATTCCCATTTCCTTTTATCCCTTTCCCACCTATCCCCTGTGGGTAGCTGATCTCTTTAGTTTCTGGTTTATCCTTCCTGTATTTCTTTTGTACAAATAAGCAGATATCTGTATGTGTTCTTATTCCCATTTCTTATATGAAGGATAGCATAGTCTAAATCTTTTTTTACTTTGCTTTTTTCACTTAACAATGTATCTTGGAATTCATTCTGTGTCAGTTCTTAGACATCTTAGAATGATTTTCATTTATTTTTACTGCTGCATAATACTCCATGTGGATATACCATAGTGTCTTCAGTCTCCTCCAATGTGTGGGCATTTAGATTGTTTCCAGTATTTTGCAATTACAAATAGTGCTACAGTGGATAACCTTGTGCATATGTTTTTTTTTTTCTCCCATATCATTGGAGGTGTACCTTCAGAGTAGATTTTTTTTTTTGTTTTTTTGTTTGTTTGTTTTTTGTTTTTTTGTTTTTTTGTTTTTTTTTTTGAGAGGGAGTCTCGCTCCGTCGCCCAGGCTGGAGTGCAGTGGCGGGATCTCAGCTCACTGCAAGCTCCGCCTCCCGGGTTTACGCCATTCTCCTGCCTCAGCCTCCGGAGTAACTGGGACTACAGGCGCCCACCACCTCGCCTGGCTAGTTTTTTGTATTTTTTTTTTTTAGTAGAGATGAGGTTTCAACGTGCTAACCAGAATGGTCTCGATCTCCTGACTTCGTGATTCGCCCGTCTCGGCCTCCTAAAGTGCTGGGATTACAGTTGTTTTGTTTTTTGAGACGGAGTCTCGCTCTGTCACCCAGGCTGGAGTGCAGTGGCGCGATCTCGGCTCACTGCAAACTCCACCTCCCGGGTTCACGTCATTCTCCTGCCTCAGCCTCCCGAGTAGCTGGAACTACAGGCTCCCGCCACCATGCCCAGCTAATTTTTTCTATTTTTTAGTAGAGATGGGGTTTCACCATGTTGGCCAGGATGGTCTCGATCTCCTGACCTCATGATCCGCCCGTCTCAGCCTCCCAAAGTGCTGGGATTACAGGCGTGAGCCACTGCGCCTGGCCAGAGTAGATTCTTAGAAGTAGGTTTGCTGGGTTAAAAGATGTACACATATATGATTTTGTTAGGTATAGCCCAATTCCCCTCCAGAAGAGTTGTACAGTTTGCATTCCCACCAGCCATATATGAAAACTTCCTTGCATATATTTTAAAACACATACAGATGAATGATTATCAGTTTTATTTAGGATCTTCCTTTCCTTCTGCAATTCCTCTTCTATCATGACAGGTTGCAAAAGAAACCAACTGCAACTTTTTCATGAAAAGAAGTAAAATTAGTTTTCCAGAGCTGACTGAAGATTTTCTTACTGGCATTTAAAAGTTATAATTATGTATTACATTTTTCCACTTTACCTAGTTTAGCATCTGTTATATAACATCTCACCACCTGCTTAGTTGTGCAGGCAGTTCTTTTCAGTTTAGATAGTAATACTGAATGCTGCAAGTTTAAACATTTTCCCCCTCTTAGAGAGTCATTCTCCTCATTTCTGAGACAGGTGTTTAATATTTCTGAAAGTAAAGCAGTTCAGAAAATATTTGCATTTCTTCAGTCTATTGTTTCGGTGACAGAGGTGGTCGTCTGAGCATCTCTTCCTTTGACTTGACTCGTTGGGTACAGCTTACAAAAGCATGCCAGGGTCACCATGACAAAGTAGATCATCCTCTTTTCAGACTATGGCTCCCTATCCTGCCCTCTCTCCCTGAGGTCCCCTGGCATGAGACCCTCACCTTTATGTTTTGCCGGTGTGCTAGTCCTCTCTGGCCTTGCTCTGGATTCTGTCTGCTAACCTCCCCACTCTGACCAGATTCTCTCAGTTCTGATCCCTCAACTCCCGCTGTACAGGAACCCTACTGTTTATTTTGTCTGATCTTGCTCAGACTGCTGATACATGCTGGAGAAAATCACTTTAATTGTCATGATTGGCAGCACTAAACATCTCTGGATTCTTTCTGCTGAGTCTTCAATGTGTTCTTTTAACTTGTCCCCATTCGGGTCCCTTTCTCACCTTCCCTGTGCCTGGTTTGCTTTCACATCTTTTGCCTTCCAGCCTGCTCTCCCATACTCCCACACCTCATTTACAACACATACTTGCCTTATTTCAGGAGAGACAGGTTTTGACTTATCCTGAGGAAATAGATCTAAGTAGCCAGAACTATAGGCTACTTTGGGAGGCAGTACATTTTCTATATCGTGATCATTATTATTATTTTTCTTGTCCTTACTTCCTGCCTTCTTCAGCTTCTTTTCAATTGACCTGTTCGAATCTGGCTCAATGATGAACCTGAACTTGGTTGATCACCACAAGAGGCTGTGGCCAAGGACTATTGGCCTATATAAGGTGTCATGGTTCAGAACATGGGTTTTGGGGGCAGCACACCTGAATTTGAATCTCAGTTCTGTTAACTACTAGGTATGTAATCATGAACAAGTTAATTGACCCTCCATTCTGCCTCAGTTTCTTCATCTATAAAGTAGGGGTTATGCTTCATAGGGTTGTGGTGAAGATAATATAAGAATTTTTCTTAAGTTCTTAGCACTGTGCTAATGACTATGATCATTATGATTAAATGTGGTCCTTCCTCATTTTCTCACTCTACCTCAGGTCACTTAATGCTCTTAGTGTGTGTTGATATTACTTCTAGTTGTTGTCATAACTCACCGCCAGCTGGTCTCACCCAGACCATTGTAAAGTTCTTTTCCACTGAAAGTGGGAGGAAATAATTGAGGAGAAAGGAAATGTAGGGAAGTGATCAAGAAGTGGGTATCCCATCTATTTCATCAGGGTCTCCTTTTCTTTCTCATGGCAAGTTCAGAACACTTCTAAGTAGTAACTGCTTTGCGTTAGAGAGTATCTGTTACCAAGTCTCACTTTGGGCTACCCTAGCATGCTTTAAGTAAAACAAAGCTGCTTGGTTATGGATTTTTAAGATGATGGATAGTCACAATACTAAATCCTGATAGTGTATCTTAGATCAAGTAAAATAGACTTATTTTTCCTATTCATGAAGAGAGAAATGTTTTTCATACTTCTTTAATAATTTGGGTACTACAGTTCACCAAAAGTTTGTGGAACCTTTTCTGAATATGTCAGTACAAGTCTTCCTCTATGTCAGTGTCTATGCATACACATGTATAACTGAGTGTGGGGTTTTTTTTTTCATTCTCTTTATCCATATTTTTTGTTTTGTGCTGCTTATGTTTGGATGTAGCCTGAACATGAAATAATGGAATCTTCTTTTTGTAACTTGGCCAACATTATCAAAGCATATATGTAGGAAATAGGACTAAAACTCAGACCTCCTGATTTGAAGCTCAGTGTTCTTTTCTGATGTTACTTCCTTTTTAGGGTATCACATGATAAATGTAATGAATAATAATAAGTAAAATAATTTTTTTTTTTTCCTTGAGATGGAGTCTTGCTCTGTCGCCCAGGCTGGAGTGCAGTGACATGATCTCAGCTCACTGCAACCTCCACCTCTTGGGTTCACGCCATTCTCCTGCCTCAGCCTCCCGAGTAGCAGGGACCACAGGTGCCCGCCACCATGCCCGGCTATTTTTTTGTACTTTTAGTAGAGATGGGGTTTCACCATGTCAGCCAGGATAGTCTTGATCTCCTGACCTTGTGACCGCCCGCCTGAGCCTTCCAAAGTGCTGGGATTACAGGCGTGAGTCACCACACCCGGCCAAGTAAAATAATTTTTAAAAGACCTTACAACTTTTTTTTGAAGACTTACTATCTTTTAGGCTGCATCTGCTTTTTCTATAATCTTCACAACCCCCGGACTTTCCTCATCTTCTAGCCAAGCAAATGGTTGCTCAGAGATACTAGGTAACTCAACTAGTGTCTCTCAGCTAGTGAGGGATAGGACCAGAATTGAAACCTTTTCTGGGTCTTTTAGCCTATTTTATTACTGAAGAAATTGACAAATGCATATGTAACCAACAAAACTTGTTCAAGCTCTGGGCTCTCCAGAGCACCTTTTCTAGAGAAGTTGCACACTTGTTAATGACCAGATTTTAAGCCATGGTACCTATAGTACGTTGGAACATTAGCTCTTAAAATAATTATCAATGCAAAGCATTTACTGTTACTGGTTTTGTGGCTAAAATAACCTTAGGCTAGTTTTTAATTGTTCACTTAATGGTTTGCAGCATCTGAAAAAAAAAAAACCTCTGCACTGTTTTTCTTGGTTAGTGAATTGTCAGAGAACCAACCTAAAGTAAGGAATACATTTTCTTTTTTTTTTTTTTTTGGAATACATTTTCTTTTAAAGCAATCATTAGTATTATCTACCTATTTATTTTTGGAACATTAGTTTGGCTCGGTCTAACTTAGCATCTGAAGACAAGTTAATTTTTATCTGTGAAACAAAGTACTGTAGTTTTGTGTTCAGATAATTAAAGTTCACCAAAATGGGTGGCTTAGAGAACAGCTTAATAGCTTTCCCTAAAAATAACCCATTAACAGTTGATAGGTAGCATTTTAGTTGCTACAGTATATGGTGCTTGTGCATGATAATAACGTTTGTCTAAATAAGGTGGATATATTATCCACAAATATTGAGCCTCTACTATGAGACATGACTATAATGACGGGATGGAGAGGATGGGAAGAAAACCTAAAAATATTAGAAATTTTATGTCAAAGCCTTTGAAATGATTGTGGAAGGCTGGGCATTTATTCTAATGATACTGTCATTACTCAAAACTTGTTTGGAGAGCATTTATCTTGGAATTTCCTTGAATACAAGCTTATGAACCATGAAAGAGAATCAACCCGTTAATTTTGTAGCACAGCTAAATTTTTTTAAAAATCACCTTTTGAGATATAATTTATATGCAATAAAATGTATCTTTTTATGTGTACTGTTCAGTGAAATCTTGACACATGTATGTAGTTGTGTAACTGCCACCACAATAAAGATACAGAATATTTACATCACTTCAGAAAGCTGTTTTGGGCACCTTTGCAGTCAGTTTGTGCTTCAGGCAAGCACGGTTTTCTTTTCTTTCCTTTTTTTTTTTTTTTTTTTTTTGAGACGGAGTCTCGCTCTGTCGCCCAGGCTGGAGCGCAGTGGCCGGATCTCGGCTCACTGCAAGCTCCGCCTCCCGGATTCCCGCCATTCTCCTGCCTCAGCCTCCCGAGTAGCTGGGACTACAGGCGCCCGCCACCACGCGCGGCTAGTTTTTTTGTATTTTTTAGTAGAGACGGGGTTTCACCGTGTTAGCCAGGATGGTCTCGATTTCCTGACCTCGTGATCCACCCGTCTCGGCCTCCCAAAGTGCTGGGATTACAGGCTTGAGCCACCGCGCCCGGCCTTTTTTTTTTGTTTTTTTAAGACGGAGTCCAGCTCTGTCACCCAGGCCGGAGTGCAGTGGCGCGATCTCGACTTATTGCAACCTCCCGCCTTTCAAGTTCAACCGATTCTCTTGCCTTGGCCTCCTGACTAGCTGAGATTACAGACCTGCACCACCACACACAACTAATTTTTGTATTTTTAGTAGAGATGGGGTTTCACCATGTTGGCCAAGCTGGTCTCAAACTCCTAACCTCATCATCCGCCCACCTCAGCCTCCCAAAGTCATAGGATTACAGGTGTGAGCCACTGCACCTGGCCACGGCTTTCTATCACTATAGGTTAGCTTCAGCTTTTCTAGAATCTCATATAAATGGGATTTAAAAGTTTGTTCTCTTTGTGTTTGGCTTCTTTCATTTAGCATAGTGTTTTTCAGATTTGTCCTTGTTTCATGGATTAGTAGTAATTCCTTTTATTGCTGAGTACTGTCCTGTTGCATGCATGTACCACAGTTTGTTTACCCTTTCCTTGTTAATTAACATTTGAGTTGTACCCAGTTTGGGGTTGTTAGGAATAAAGCTCCTACAGACATCTGTATATGAGAGTTTCAGCTTTGCTGCATCCTCCCCAACACTTGGTATTGGTCAGTTATTTTAGCCATTCTAATAGATATTTGGTTTTAATTTACATTTCCTTTATGACTCATTCGTCATATTTTCATATTTGTTGTCACAAAGGAAGTGTTTATTCTTTTGCCTATATGTAACATTGCATTGTTTGTAGTCTTGTTTTGAAGTTTTAAGAGTTTTTTATGTATTCTAAATACAAGTCCTACATACTGCAATTTTTTTCTCCTATCTGCACAATTCATTTTTGACCCTGATGATCTTATCTGGCCTGCTCTGCTCACCATCTCATTCATGGATCCCATTCAGTAGCCTTTCCCTTTCAGTCTTGGCTGTCTCTTTCCGTTTCCACCGTCACTACTCTTACACATTCCAAGGACTTTACCACTCCCTTCAGAGATGTGGTGGGTGGTTTTTTTTTTTTTTTTTTTAATTGTTTTACTGACTTGAGAGTGCTACTGGCAACCTGGTTAATTCTGGCTCATCCTTCAGTTCTCTGTTTAAATGCCTTCCTAATTTCCTTAAGAGAAGAAGAGCCTTCCATAAGCTTCTATTTTAAACTAAGTTTTCTAGTTATCCTTAATAACATTAATTATATAACTTGCATTTTCCTTAGCAGTTATCATAATGTATAATATAGTCATATATTTATGACAAATATGTTTATTAATATCTATGTCTCTCTCTCTCTTTTTTTTTTTTTTGTGACGGAATCTCCCTCTGTCACCCAGGCTGGAGTGCAGTGGCACGATCTCAGCTCACTGCAACCTCTGCTTCCCTGGTTCAAGCGATTATCCTGTCTCAGCCTTCCAAGTAGCTGGGACTACAAATGCACGGCACCATGCACAGCTAATTTTTGTATTTTCAGTAGAGACGGAGTTTCACCATGTTGATCAGGCAGGTCTCGAACTCCTGACCTCAGGTGATCCACCCGCCGCAGCCTCCCAAAGTGCTGGGATTACAGGTGTGAGCCACCGCGCCCAGCCTCTGTGTCTCTTTATCTCCTCTCATATAGTTTAATGAGGGCAGAGAGCATTCTATTTTTACTGCTTTATCCACAGTGCTTAACGTAATGTAGGTGATTATTTAATAAATAAAATTGACTTTAACATTTGAATGTTTTTAAAGTTATTTGATGCACATCCTTTTAGATCCCAAACTGATGTTTTTTTCTCTTGAATACAAACTTCTGTACTAGTTTCCTGTCCCTGCCATTTCCACTGCATCTATAAATTGCCCTTAAAACAAGAGTTCTCGGCGGGGCGCGGTGGCTCAAGCCTGTAATCCCAGCACTTTGGGAGGCCGAGACGGGCGGATCACGAGGTCAGGAGATCGAGACCATCCTGGCTTAACACGGTGAAACCCCGTCTCTACTAAAAATACAAAAAACTAGCCGGGCGAGGTGGCGAGCGCCTGTAGTCCCAGCTACTCGGGAGGCTGAGGCAGGAGAATGGCGTAAACCCGGGAGGCGGAGCTTGCAGTGATCTGAGATCCGGCCACTGCACTCCAGCCCAGGCGACAGAGCCAGACTCCGTCTCAAAAAAAAAAAAAAAGAAAAAAAAAAGAAATAC